>NC_089840.1:12958765-13043765 GCF_035609145.1 Eleutherodactylus coqui
CACGTTATGGAGGCGCAAAAATCGATTATACCTGAAGATAATAAGCATAAAAAATGTATATTCGCCTTCCTTTCATACAAAATACAAAAAGTTATAGCTCTAGATATTTTTGTATTTTTTTGTTCACCGTGAATAAAAACGTAATAAATTATGTATTTTTTTTAAGTCTTTAGAATTTCCGAATTTGGACTCAAAGATGAAAAAATAACTAAATTACACGTATTTTACCAATAAATATATCTTTTTTTTGTTTGTTTTGGCCATTCCTCCAGGTTGACTACTCCATTGTGAATCGGTTGGGTGTCTTAACTATGTACACCAATCAGACATTAAAATCATCAAAAGGTGAAATGATGCAACTTATAAGTCCAAATTGGAAAGAAATGTTGTCCCTAAAGGATGCATATACAAAATAGTTCATAAGGAAACAAAAAAGTGTGGAAAAGGAGGAATCTGACCCTAGTGTACGAATGGGTAGAAACCCTAAAGCGGAGCACTGGATCTGATGAGGTTAACCCCATGTCAGGAACTTGGGGGCAAATCTGACTTTCGCTATTTGGCAACAGGGAGTGTGGCAGAAGACAGATGTTAGGGTGTGCTGCTGGGATCTGCTGTACTACATGGTTCCAGCAGCACAGCTCCACAAGTGTGGTTGATTGAGCTGGCTGGGTCTGGATTGCTCCAGCCAGCCAATCCCCTAGGTCTGCTGCTCATAAATACCAGCTCCTCTGCTAGATGCTGCGGGTCTTCCCCCTGTTTGTTCAGTATGTTTAGTGTGAACTGTGTTATGTTCCTGCATGTCTGTGCATGTGACCAGACATGTGGGGTGAGCGGGCATCTTCATTGTGTCACAGCTGTGGCAGGAGTTTCCTTCATCCCCGCGGGGATGAAGGAATCCTCTGCCACTGCTGCCACAGCTGTCACAGCTGTGGCAGAAGTCCGCGGCATTTTATTCTATTGCTTTCAATGGTTTCAGCCAAGCCCCACAGAATGATTATCGGGGAAGGGCTTGAAATATAAGCCCTTCCCCGACAATCATCAATAAGTGTGTAAAAAAATGTAAAAAATTATTACTCACCTCTCCTGCGCTCAGCCGCGTCCTCCTGGCGGCTCCCCGGCACTGCTATTAAAGGGGTTGTCCCGCACCGAAACGGGTTTTTTTTCTTTTCAACACCCCCCCCCCCCCCCCCGTTCGGCGCGAGACAACCCCGATGCAGGGGTTAAAAAGAACACCGGACAGCACTTACCTGAATCCCCGCGCTCCGGTGACTTCTTACTTACCCGGTGAAGATGGCCGCCGGCATCTTCTCCCTCCGTGGACCGCAGGGCTTCTGTGCGGTCCATTGCCGATTCCAGCCTCCTGATTGGCTGGAATCGGCACGTGACGGGGCGGAGCTACACGGAGCTACACGGAGCCCCATTGAGAAAAGCAGAAGACCCGGACTGCGCAAGCGCGTCTAATTTGGCCATTAGACGGCGAAAATTAGACGGCAACCATGGAGACGAGGACGCCAGCAGCAGAGCAGGTAAGTGAAAAACTTTTGATAACTTCTGTATGGCTCATAATTAATGCACAATGTACATTACAAAGTGCATTAATATGGCCATACAGAAGTGTATAGACCCACTTGCTTTTGCGGGACAACCCCTTTAAGCTCTTTCAGTAGTCGGGAATTTACAAATCCCCGCCTCCTCAAAGGGCTGTGCAGATTGGCTGAGGGCTCAGCCAATAACAGCTACTGCTTAGCTATTGGCTGAGCGCTCAGCCAATCACCCATAACCCATAGTTATTCATTCATGAATAGCTATATCTTAGCTATTCATCCCGCGGGGATGAAGGAAACTCCAGCCACAGCTGTCACAGCTGTGGCAGACGTCCCTGGCATTCTCCATCTCTTTTCAATGGGGATAGCGCTGCTGCCGCTGGCCCCATTGAAAAGACTGGCGATATGTCGGCGTGATGCCAATATCCCGGCATCATTCCGATTTTTTTCTCGCACTGCGATGCGAGATTTTAACTTGGAGAAAATATGGCCAGTGGGTGGGAGCCATTATTGTGGTTTTTTGGAGGTGGTATGAGCAAAGAAAATCACGGTTTTAGTGTTTGCTGTGGAGGACGAAAAGTGTGTTCAATTTATTGTATGGGTTGTTATGAATGTCTCAACAGCAAATATGTTTTTTTTTTCCATCAAAGAGGGGAAAGTAAACAAGAAAGGGTTTTTTTGGTACTATTTCTTTTACCTTTCTTTTTTCTTTTTTTACATTTTTATGTCCCTGTAGGGGACATGAACCTGTGACCCTATGATCACTATGATAATATATTGCAGTATGTCTACAACACAATGTATTATCACTAATAATAGCGATCATAGGCCATGGGGCACCTGGACACCATTGTCTGTTGAGTATTACTGCAAATCAGCACGGCTTTCATATTAATTGTTAATGACCATGCGGTATTATGGGTAAAACTACTGCTGTCGCATGAAACTGCGCAGTCTTTAACTATATTTGAAAACTGTGCTATTTTAGGATAAAACTGCATGTCAGGGGCCGTTATGTGTGATCTTGCCCCTACAGGATGTGCCATAGGTGCCACCTCTGGGATCCTCACATATCAGGTGACTGGGAGTCCATCAATTCCCACTTACTGCATTCTCCATATATGGAGGGTGGACAAAAATATGGAAACACTGTACGAAATCCATGAGATTTGTAATTATTAGCACTGAGCTGCCCTTTTGACCTCGCTTACCTAGGAGCTTTCCTACCAAATTTGTGTTTACTTCACCTCTTGCCCTGCTCTCGGTGGTTTTGGGAGCCAGCTGGTAGCAGCAGCTGAGTGGCTCAATTCCTAACCAAAGGAAACTTGTTGCTTGGTCAAATATTCACTTCTTCCCAGCAGCATCTGTGTCACATTGCCTCCACTTAACATCGGTCTGTACATGTCATACTGAATATTATTTATAATTCCAGGTAATTTAAGGCACACATTTCGTACAGTGTTTCCATATATTTGTCCACCCCCTGTACTTCAGTTGGAGACAAGGCTGCATGCAAATTCAGCCAACTTTCTATTAAGTTGTATGGAGAATGTGGCGAACCGCAATAACTGTAATATTTGCATGTAGAATTAATTAAATTGGTGGGTCTTCGGCACTTGAGTCGAATCTGTGCCAGTATGAGGCTAGGGGCTACAAAAAACATCTTCTGACCTTTGTCTACACATGTTTCTCTGAATGTGAAGGCAGTTGGGCCCAATCCAAAATTGCTCAAGTCCTTCACCTCTCCACTAGGCTTACATTCAACACATGCAATGGCATTTTTCTTGCTGGCATGCTATCTTGCCACCTGCTACAAATCGAACAAAAATTGAATGCGTGCAGTAGGAAGGGATTAGGCGACACTGAAAAGAGAACAGAAACTAGTAAATAAGCACAGGTTCTTGGAAAGAATATAAATGCAGTCGTCCTAGGACACGCTGTGCACGTTGAACCCTCCAGAATCTTCTTGCCAGTGCCCGGCAGAAAAAGAAGTTCTTTGTACGTAGGTTTTACCACAAGACAAACACATGGGCATCTATTTCAGGTCGGCAGCATCCTATCCATCTGGCGGACAGGCTCCCGGAAGATTACATAACTCGGACTATTTTAGAAATAAAGGATACAAAATGTCCTGGAATTTCGATGATGTTTTGTGATAAATAAAAAATAATTGCAAAATTTTTTCTATATTGTCCTTTAGACCTTTCCCTGACGCCCCCGATCCTGCACCGTAAGATGGAACCGGAATATCCAGCACCTAACTTTATAAACCCCTCACACAATGATGACACTGAACGTCGGGCTTCCAAGAGCAGAAGCCACTGCTGTAGTTGACATAAAAAGACCTGTGACCTCATTTATGACCTTCTGGCAATTCCCTGGACCACTGGGACCTAGAATGTCTGCAGAGAAGACTTAAGCTGTGCATTATAAGTTACTGCTGTCTTGAGCTCCAGAGTATAAAAGACATAAATATAGAAATCTCATCTTGGAACAAAATGTAATATAAACAAAAAAATTCTAGTTTTTCTTGCTGTTTTTGTGTATTGGGGGAACCCGCCCTGTTTCAGTTTTTTTTTTCCTAATTCCTGGGTGTTTATTTTCTGCAATTGTTTTCTTGCATAATGCTGTTGCCTTAATTTGGGAGGGGTACAGTTTCTCAGAGGGAGAGCACCTGGAAGATGTTAGGAGGCTTATAAGGCCATGCATGCTCCTCTGGGAAATATGCTAATGAGAAGATGCAATAATGCCTCCACAGACCTCTCAGTTGGCCAGTCAGAAACTTACTACACAGTGATGAGGAGCTAAAACCCAGAAACAGTCTGTCTGTACATGGGTATTTTTTCCTTCTTCAGAAAACTCTGGTTTTGCCCTCTTTCACATGAGCGTCTTATCGCGGCTGTTTTGCCCTTGTCCTATCTTTTGCAGAAATATGCCGGCCATACACATAGACTCCTATGGGAGCCTATGAGAGCCATCAGAAAAAGGAAGGGGAGGGAGTTCAGCAGAGACTCGCATTGCTAAAGGCCCTCCCCCTCCCCTTGCCGGCAGCTCCCATAGGCTAGGGAGTGAATGGGGGAGGAAATTACTATGGCAATTGCTGCTAAAGTCACTCCCCCTCCCCTTGCCTGCAGCTCCTATAGGCTTGTATGGGAGCTTCTATTGCTGCTATGACCTGGCTACTCCTGGCCTACGGAATTCCGGGCATTGGCATATATATGCAGAAGACCGCAGTTTAAATGGCAAAACATGGGAGATTTAGCTGTGATGCGGGCTGTAATGCATTTTTAACCCTTTTTTGTCTATATATATTTTTATCAAACTTCTTGACAAAGTCAGTTGCCACTATTTTTTAATGACTATCAATTGACACGGTCCAATGTGCCATAAGGCAAAGAAGGTACCTGGGTCCAGATGCCCCCCCTGCCACATGAGAAGACACTAGTACTATAAATGGCACAGAGAGGGTGGGGGGTCCAGGGGCTCCAAGCAGCTCCAGATTTATGTGGGCCCTTGGGCGTCAGGATCTTAGTGGGCTCCTATAGAAGCTTAGATCAATACAAACTAAGTCCAAGAGTTCTATCAAACACTACACCAGTAGAAATGGCAGGCTGGACAGAAACATTGTAATCAGAAGGAACTTAATTAATACATATTTAATAAGATTTATTCATAGAAAAATGAAAACATACAAACAGACACAAGAAGAATAAAATCAGCCAGGAAAACCCTCCTGCATGTGTAAAACTATCGGATCTGACTACCAAAACTGAAACACCTAAGGATCTTACACACATATCAATTCTGATTTCAAACTGAGGTATGAAAGTGCCTAAAGTGATATATATATATATATATATATAGCAATCAATACATATAAAGAGCATAAACTGCAAGTGCATACAGTAAACAGAGGGGGAACCCACCAACCCGACGTGTGTTTCACCTTTGTCTGGGGTAACAGTGGTACAAAAATCGTGCCTATACATAACAACCACTAAAAACACCACATAACCAACCTCACCTATCTGATCTGAACGATAGCATACACCACAATGGGCTCACATCCCCAACATCTACATTATTTCTAATCAGTAAACCACATACCTACACTGTCACATGATCGGGTGTCATCAAAAACACACCCATCGTGTGACCATATGCATGAGAGTCATATCCATCAACCGCCAAAGGGAAAATTGCCATTAGCCCGCTCACCCCCATTGACTTCCGTATTTGGAAATCATGTGACAAACACATGATCGTTGTAGACATTCCCTGGCCTCACCAACACTGATGCCAGGAACTGACTACAGTGATCATGTGTTTGTCACAATGTGGAAATCAGTAAGGGCCAACAGTGCCCATTACAGCAGCCGGGGAGTAGAAAAGGAGAGGAGTGGAGCAAGCCTGATGGTATCAGAGGTTTTGGTTCCAGGTCGATGTCTAGAGACCAAAAATGCCTTAGGAAGGGCTGTGAAGAATGAATGAACTGTGGAGGTGCTGCCAACCAGGAGAACCCACCAAAGTTGGGCCCAGCCGATGTGTGAAGAGTTATAGAAAAAACTAATGGATAGGCGCAACTCTCCAGAAAAGATCCTCCACTTTTCATGTTGTCCCCAGCTCCACCACTGGTACCACCAGCACTTTTGGGTCTGATATCCCTTAGTCCTAGAAGTGATGTCCCACCCAGTTGACTGAAGAAGGGGTTCTCCCCAAAACGCGTATTCTATGCTGTTTTTGTAATATACTTAATAAAAGAGAAGTTGGATAATACATCTTACCGTCCCACCATCTGTTCTGGAGAGTTGCACCTATCCACCAGGATTTTCTTTCCATAGCTCTTCACTCAGTCTCCGGGGAGTAAAGGGGGGTAAGTATGGAATGTGTTTTATTTTTTTATTTAACAGGCTTCAAATTAAACTTGACAGCCCGACTCCTATACCTGACCCAGCTGCCTGCTCCTCTGAGCCATCTCTGGTCAGTGTGGGTCACCCCTGGCTCAGTGGGCCCCGGCACCTGATTGGGTTTTCCAGGTACTGACCCCGGGCCTGGCTACAAGTTACAACTCAGATTTTTTTCGTTTTACCCTAAAATCTATATCACTCAGGCCTCCCATATATTATTGCAGAGATTTCCACCGTTACCACACTCGAGCACGTACTACAGAATAAAATATGCTTCCAGGTGAATGGGAAGAACAAAGCCAACGTGAGAGCAGAATGTGCCGGAAAATCACAATAACACAGCTTTTGTATGGCTTTATTGTTGAAGAAGTGAGAAGGTGGGGATGGGCCTATTAACCCCAAGGCGAAGAATCAAAGATTGTATTGTTCTTTTGTGAGAGTCAGACAGTTTCTAAATTGTCCGTGGCTCCGGGTCATGATAGACAAGCGTAGACAGTTGGAGTCTTAAAAAAGTCGACTCTCGTTTGTTACAGTGTAACAAATGCTTGAGAGAAGATTGAAAGTTCCGCTTGTACATTTTTACGGCTTCAGCAGTAATGTTGCCGCTCTGCATTTTTTGTGTTGACATTCTCTCGGCACTTTATCACACTAATAACTTGTTTATTGGATGTTGTTTATGGTGTGTTTTTGGATTTCGGCTGTCCTCTCTGCAGTCAGAGGAGGCTTTGTTCTACCTGCACACAACACTTTACCGGGAAATTCCAAGCCATAAATAATGTAGGATGAGCCGCCGCCGCACATATAAGCCCTTAATAGGATAGATTTGCTTTAGGTTCTTGGAAAGAGACAAACTGCTGTGCTTACAGGTAGGACAACATTGGCAGTGAAAGGGACAATTATTACATTTGTTTGAAACACTTCCTATTCCAGTCCCCCTTAACCACTTAAGGATGCGGTTCTTTTTTACATTTTTTATTTTCGGTTTTTCCTCCCCATTTTTAAAAAATCATAACACAATGTATATGTCTGAGGGCTTGTTGTTTTTGAGGGATGAGTTGTATTTTTTTTTTTTTTGCATACTGTATATACTCGAGTATAAGCCTAGTTTTTCAGCACATTTTTTGTGCTGAAAAAGCCCCCCTCGGCTTATCCTCGAGTCAGGGAAGGCTTAAAAAAAAACCCCTCCATACTCATCTCCCAGCCGGTGTCTGTGTCTCCGGCGGCGGTGCGGTGGGCTGCTTGAATTCTCTCCACTGTCATCGCCCGCCCTCTTTGCTCGGCTCTGTCATTCCCCGCCGTCAGCACTGTGTAAGCAAGAGCTGTGATTGGATTGAGCAGCAGCCAATTACAGCCGGTGCTTGATCATTCACAGCCAATCAAGCTGCTTTAGAATTCTCCCTGCTGTCATCTCCCTGCTCGGCTTTCAAATCCCCTGCCGTCAGTGCTGTGTAAGTAAGCTCTGTGATTGGATCAAGCGCCAGCTGTGATTGGCTGGCACTCAATCCAATCACAGCGCTTAGTTACACAGCACAGACAGAGCCAAGCAGAGAGGACGGCAGGGGATTACAGCGGGGAGAATTCAAGCAGCTTGTCGCACAGACACAGACACCGCCTGGGAGGTGAGTATGGAGGGTTTTGTTTACCTAGTATATACACGAGTATAGCTCGGCTTATACTCGAGTCAATAAGTTTACCAGTTTTTTGTGGTGAAACTTATTGACTTGGCTTATACTCGGGTCGGCTAATACTCGAGTATATACGGTATTTAATGTAATGAAAATTTAAAAAAAAATCTAAGTGGAGTGAAATGAAAAAAACAAACATATTTTTGCCATCTTGGGGGGGGGGGGTATTATTTTTACGGTGTACACAGTGCAGCGAAAACGATACGATAACTTAATTCTATGGGACGGTACAATTACGACGATACAAATTTACATAGTTGTCTTTTTTTTTTTTTTTTGCTGTATTACTTTTAAAAAAAATAAAAAAGCTTTGGAAAAAAAATATTTTCTGCTGCCATCTTCTGACCGCCATAACTTTTTTATTTTTCCATCAACTTGGCGGTGTGAGGGCCCATTTTTTGTGAGACGTTTTGTAGTTTCTATTAGTATTTTGGAGTACTTACAACTCTTTGATCATTTTTTAATAAACTTTTTCTTGGAGACGGGGTGACCAAAAAAAATTACAATTCTGATACTGCGCAGATTATTTTCTGACAACATTCACCATGTGGGATATAATCTATTACTTTTATAGATCTGACTTTTACTTGGACACAGATACCAAATATGTTTTTTCAGTTTTCTTTTGGTTGGATGGCTCCTGCCAGTATGATGCAATACCATAGTATTACATTATATTATGATCTGACAGGCAGTCTACCGAGCCACAGGCATGGATTTATAGGTAATCTGCAATGGCAGCCCTGGGGGCCTTAAGAAATTCCCTGGCTGCCATCACAAATGAATGGCACCCCCCCCCCCCCCAAATCACATTGCAGGGGGCCGTTTGAGACTCCCGAACTCCGATCGAGGCATTTAAATGCCACTGTCAGAATTGAGGGCAACATTTGAAGGGTTGGGCACTGGTCGCGGCTGTCACCTGGTTGTTCTTACTTCACCCAAGTTTTCCTGATAGTTTGACTTCGCTATGTCTGGACTCCGGTTGCAGAAGAATTCATTTGTATTTGCAGACTTAGAAGATGCTACAAGTAGGTCTTTAGGCTTCTTTGAGGATTTGCAGGTTAAACTATCTTCACAGAGTTCCTTTCAATGGGCCCAAATACGGCACTCTGCTATTGCCTTATATAACGTTACTCACATTTCTTCTCCCACTTCGTTTGATCGGTTCTGCTGAGTTCATTCTTCACCAAAGGCTTAATTTCTGCTATTTATTAAATACTTATCTCCCTCATCTGGGCAGTTTGCTCGCCATTCCTGTATGGCCAAGTGGGAAACTTCTCTAGGGGAATCAGATAATCTCTGGGCGTTACCCTGGAATCGGCGGCAGTGATGTCACTAATAAGCGGAATCAATAGAAGTGACTATTCCTTTGGTGTCGTTCCACAGCTCTGCTTCATTGATTGCATCCTGCTGTTCCGCCTAATTCATGGAGATTCGCAGCTTTGCTTGGCTCTCTTTATCATATTTATTGGGACTGCCCTGATATAGAGCACTTGTAGGACAAAGTGCGACAACTCATTACCCCGGTCCTGGGACTGGATTTACCATGAGTCCCACAGATTTATTTACCTACTCTTTTTTCCTTTCGCATATAAAAAATGTCCACCAAGTTACTCCTCCATCATCTTAAGGCGGCTCGATGTCTGACACACACCGTTGGAGACAGACCTCCCCGCCCTCCGTATTAGACCTTAATACACCAATCCAGGACATTAAGAACTTGTGCCGCACTTCAGTCCAACAGACTGCATCAGTTTGATAAAGTGGAACCTCCAGTGGATTACTCAGCAGTTAGAATTGTTTGTTACTTTCTTACCCCTTTGTGTCCGTCTTGTCTTGTCCATCTTATTCTCTCATTTTCTTTTTTCTTTCCTTTTTCTTTGTCATGAAGTATATTGTTTCCCTTAAATGGGGAAAATTGACTTCTACCTTTTTTTTTGTCTTCCCCTGGATCAACATTGCGGGGGGAGAGATAGGCTGAGTTGGATGTATATCGGCTTGGTTTTCACGCCTGGCCAATATACACTGCCGCTCTGATGCATTGGTTTACAATATAGAGAAGGTGGTTGGAGTTTAGCAGTCACGCTGCTAAACTCCCTTCCACCTCCTTCCTCCTGTAGCTGCCATTGGCTCCCGAAGGAGTCGATGCAGCTGCCGACGTAGGAGCGCCCTCCCTTCTCTTCTCCTCTCCGCTCCTTGCCGCTGTTTGCAATGGTAAGGGTGGGGGTGGATCTAACCCCGCCACGCCACACCCCTCCCATTGCAAACAGCAGAGAGGGGCGGGAGCTCAGCAATGTAGTTCCTGCCCCATCCCACCTCCTCCCTTTGCAGAGAGAGGGCGAGCGGGAGGGAAGGGGAAGACAGCCTAATGGCATATACGCTGCCCTGTGCATCACACGGTAGCGTATATCGTCCGGCCCTGAAAACGGACGTCCGATTTACGCTCGTGTGATTAATCCCTTACCATGTATTCTGATTGCAGCTGTTTTATTATTATGAGACATACTGCTGGTTCCTGTTGTGTTTTTCTTCCTTTTACTTTTTGGTATTCTTTGGAAAATGTGTTTTCTAATAAAAATTCATTTTATAAAAAATATATTTCTTGTGCTTGGCAATGTCCACTAGGCTGTGACCACCGACATTCTGCACTAAGGTCCTATTAGTATATGTGACCTCAGCACAACATGTAGGACACTGAAGGAAAACATTTGGAATCTGAAATATCTTTCTTAAAGTTCCAATTGTAAACTAATAATGGCCCATCTGCAGAATTGGTCATTAATAGAACATCAGCAGGTGTCTTCAACCTGGAACCCCCACCAATCAGCTGCTCACCAGGCTAGTGTGCTTGTAAACTGAGCTGGTTTCTGCAGGAAGCAGACAGCTCCATTCTCATTGCCGTGGCCAGGTTTGAGATTACAGACAAAGTTCCCATTGAAGTGAATATCTGTAATACCAAGCCTGGCCACTGCAGTGAGAACGGTGCTGTCTGCTTCTTGCAGAAGTCATTTCAGTGCATGAATGCACAAGCCTAGTGAATAGCTGAACTGCAGGGATCCCGGGCAGCAGACTATCCCCGGCTCCTCTCTGCAGTGTTGCTACACACATATTCTGACCCTTCATGTAGCTTTTGCCGCTCAGAGAGCTGCACCGCATTCCTGTCCCTTATTAAAGCCACTGTCACAATGCAATGCAATAACAATAAACACAAACTTCTTAGAAGGCAACACATTTCCCCCTTACAATTGTACCAAAGAGGGCAGTGTCTGCCGCACAGAAGATGCTGAGAAGGAGGATGCCAATGGGCACAGCTGGAGGAGGGGAGGGGAGGCACCGTCAGCCACTGCTGGCATCCATAACATGCACAACAAGGGTATGGTGAGCAGGGGACTGTTTGTTTCCTCTTAAGATGGCAACAGTCATCCACAGTTGCCAATTTCGGTGGAACCTGCTGACCATATAGTATGCATGGAGGTGTGCCAGCTTTCTTCTGATGGCAGATGCCAGAGATGATAAGGAGATAATCACACAGGATACACATTGCTCTATCAGGTTTTTATAATACAAATAAAAGGAGACCACATATGGCAGTATAACGTGGCTGCATATGGCAGCTCACCTGGACTTGGCTGTCACATCCAGGTGAGCTGACGTTTGCCATAACATTACAGTACAATTTATGTATTCCATACAACTAAGTATCTTGTGCAGCTAACCACTGCTATTCTTTATTAGTTCCCTAGTATTGCTATTGTTTACTAGTCCTCTGATGAGCCCGTGTAGATTTGATGGACGAAACATATAGGTACAATTAGGGCAATGTATCCACTTTAGGGATATTCTAGAGGTTCCATAAAACAGATATTATTTCAGGGTCACCCTTGTCAGGGTGGTTGCTCTACTCTTTCTCTATATTTAGTGCTTAGTAGCTCACAGGGAGTAATACAGTAAGTGTGTCAACTTTTGGTTCCCATCACTCCCAACAGAAGTGCTGCATATATACCCAGGATCGCATCACATCATAGTCTCACTATACTTGATGACAAGTGACGATCTCCACATATTTGATGATGCGAGAAGGAAGTAGATTAGGACCGTTCCTTTTCTGCATTTATATACAGTGTTGATACATTAGCTAGGAGATAAGCATTTCCTTTACTATCTGCAGTCTATGAATAGTCTCAGGTTATGATGCGTTACTTATACCTGTTGATTTTATCCTTTAGTGGATACCACTTGTGTAAGATGCAGGTGAATGGTGTGTGATGACACTGTGTCAGGGCAGGGCTTAACACTGTTCAAATTTCCCTACGAAGGGGGTGATTTTCTGGGTGGTAATAAGTTAGCCACATCACTGTCGACATCATGTTGCCATTTGAAGCACCCAACACAGTCCTTTCCCCCAGCTGCATCACTCGGCTGCTCTATCTTCTGAGGATGGAGCGAGGAGTGTTCCCTCCATACCCTACATGCCCCCCTCATTTTTCGGCTGTCGTCCTCAGCAAGTCCATACTCATTTCATAAGGGGTTTACTGCTGCAATCTACCTGTCATTAGTTGTTCCATCTGCTGACTATGCCAAAAATGTCAAATACAGGTGGATGGTCTGTGATGGTGTCGGTGTTGGCGTGGAGTATAACCCCACTAACAACTCTACACATATACATATTATTGGCTTGATAATGTTCATATCCGTTTAGCTGATACAAAGGTTATATTCTAAGCCTGTTAGTTGGTGACTAACTAAAAAGGGCACGTCCTAATAGGCGACCTTCTTTCTGTAATAATTGGAAGTCCATCTCCTGTAAATTAAAATTGACCGATCATCACATAAAACATGGGATATTAATGATGAATCTAATACCTCCGCTGAGCATTCAGCCCATCAGCCAAGCATCTGCTTGATATGTCCAATATTCTAAAGTGGCTTCTAAATACATAGCAAACATTGGCAAGGCCCGGGACGCAGAAGGCGGTGCCGCCATGTGTTTACCTTGCGTCACGTGCTGCATATTTGTGGTCGATTAAACAATGGCATGGGCCTAGGACGGCAAATTTTGGAATGCTTCAAATTTCTTTTCACTAAGAACGTGTGGGCAGCCGAGCAATGGAACGGAAGAAGTCGAGCAAATAGACATTAGTCCATTCAATTGTGTATGGTTCCAGCATGTGTTAACACTACTTGTGCTACCGAAACAAGTCATAATCTGCTTCTCAAGCTGTAACTCAATAGAAAACCTATTAAGCTGCATTATTCGTCTGCAGCTCCGTGTATTATGCGGCTAAGGATTTGCTTTTATAGGTGAATCACTGCTTGTTGAAGCATTTACTATTGAGAAATCGTTCCGGGTCTGTACATTTTGTGTTGGAACAAATAAATCTGCAGCGGCGGGAGCTGGTGATCTGTGTGGAGCCGCGCGGAGGGCGGGGGCGCAACTTTACACGGAATTCCAGACCCGAAAAATATGAAAAATCTACTTTATTTCATAAATAATAAAAAGTAGAAGATATCTCACCCCCCCCCCCCTCCATCCCCCAATACAAAACCTCCCATTTTTGGCACCATCAGGCTGCTTTGCATGAGCATGAGCATATTTATGCGCGCATGAGCATAGCGTTCTTGCGGAATTTATAATGCTTTTTTACATGCGCATTTTACTGTACTTTTGCAAGGCATGTTTATTTGTGCGCGGCAAAGACAGAGACACCAATGGAAATGGCGAATGAGTTCCAGATGTGTTCTGCGCAATTACACAGTGTTTCACGCATTTCCTTCGGTATTACACATTTGAGTATCCCCCATTGACTTCAATGGGGACCTGTGGTGCGCAAATACGCTGAAAAATAGAACATGTTCTATTTTTTTTTTTTTTCTGGACGCAAAATACAGCAATGTGAATGAACCCATTGAAATGAATGGGTTCCATTCTTCGCTTATTGCCGCGTGAAACTGGTCTTGGTCGTAGCAGAGGGGAGCCACCAACACGCCATTTAAAAAGCGAAGGGATAATTACAGACACTGGAATATCCATTAGCAGGTCACATGGTAGAGCGGTCGCCGACATCTCAAGTTTGTTACATAATAGCCAAATATATTAACAATAGTCCAACAAAAGCGATGTAGATCACTGCATGTATGACATGAGATTCGTAAGCCATCCCATAGAAGTATATAAGTATACATGTTGGTCCAGACACGGACACCGCACAGCAGATACTGACTGGGCTATAACATGCCACACATATTACCCCGGGGTTTAGTTTAATGACCTTACATGTGTGATGGGATCTGAAGCAGGAATGCTGTGACTTGTAGTTCCCTCTATTGTGCGATCACAGAAATGGACGCTTCAGTGAGAGCAATAATATCGCTAAAACAGCGGCACGTTCGCCAGTGAACGCCACGGGGACTGCTGGGGCCATTAGTGCCTCAATTCGTGCAAGCGCACAGTTTAGAATGCACCATGCTGGGGGCAGTAGTTCCACCAAAGTAGTGACTGAATGAATGCAATGCCTTACAGCCAAACACACAGATTAAACAGGCTATAAGGGCGGCTCACGAGCGCATTTATGGCTACAAAATCTGTGCCTGAAATGTACAACAAATAGAACCCATTGACTTCAATAGGGGCCTACTAGATTAGCTGACCAGTCTACTGATTCAGCTGACCTGCCTACTAAACAGGCTGCCCCGCCTACTAATTAGGCTATCCCACCTACTCAAACATGGGGCTGCTGGGACCGCGCCAATGTGAGTGCTCCCAACAGCACATTAAAGTACAGTAAATGTGTCGATCCAGGCGCAATAGCCCGCGAGTGTGCGACCTGCATAGCGCATACACGTCTTGTGATAGCGAGTATATGTGTGCTCACTCCTGTGTGCGGCCGCCCTAAGACACTGGATATTACTGGTATATAAATAAAGTGACACAGTGTCTATACACGCCATCAGTGGGACTAGAGTTTTCTTACATTCGGCTAACAGCTATTTTCTAAAATGCAAATGTTAAAAACTAGTAATGTGGCAGCGCATGTATGGATGAACAAAGCCATGAAGAATCCAAAAGCATGAAGGCATGATGTTAATGTGCCACAGGTGTGTATGAAAAGCTCTGGTAGATAACATGGGATCTGTATGAAAAAAAATGATCGAAGGGTTTAATAAATAACAAGCGTAACCTCTTTATTCCCATAAAAATGAAAAAAACTAAAAAATACTTTAGGTGATACTCAAGAGGTATCGAAGCCTCAACAACCAGGTATGCCCAATTGTCTGTACGGTGCGCTGGAGCAATGAAGTGTTGTTTCAAAGCTCTTCTAGAGGAAGCAGCCACTCACAAAAATTATTATTGCAAAAAGTAGAACAAAGAAGTCTATAATAGTCCAATCACAAGTGGACGACTAACTAAGTTACACAGTTTTGCTGTACAAAGTAACAAACCCTACAAAATTCTAATGGCCCTTCTACACAGGATGACTTGTGGACGCAGATGTCTGCGAGGTCAAACCAGAGATTATCGTTCTTGTGCTTTTATGCAGGAATGATCATCTCTAGTGAATGGAGGTGGATAGAGATTGTTCCGGCCCGCCCGCCTCCATTCACAGTAAACAGGCAGTCATTCATTAGTGATGCTATCTGTTCACATGTCCGATCTGTCATTCAGTTTTCTGGACACAGAAACTGAATGATGAACAACAATAAAGTGCATTTTCGTTCATCGTTCCATCAGGGCAGCATTTACACGGCTGGATGTGGGAATCTGAACGATTTATTGGCTGTGTAAAGGGCTCTAACACCGAAGAATGAATACATTACCTTCTATTGATAAGATTAAGGGAGCAGATAGACATAATGACTAAATATGGTCTCTAGGAAACACTAAAACTACCCCACTAACAAAAATAGCTCACTCAGGTCTGAGTTTCAGACTTGAAGTTATATTAGCCCATGAATAACAAGCATAACAGATTACTTTAAAGGGGTTGTCCCGCGCCGAAACGGGTTTTTTTTTTTTTTCAACCCCCCCCCCCCCCCCCCCCCGTTCGGCGCGAGACAACCCCGATGCAGGGACTGAAAAAAAGAACAGCACAGCGCTTACCTGAATCCCCGCGCTCCGGTGACTTCTATACTTACCGGTTGAAGATGGCCGCCGGGATCTTCTTCCTCCGTGGACCGCAGCTCTTCTGTGCGGTCCATTGCCGATTCCAGCCTCCTGAAGCGCGTCTAATTTGGCCATTCGACCATTTTAGACGGCGAAAATTAGACGGCAACCATGGAGACGAGGACGCCAGCAACGGAGCAGGTAAATGAAAAACTTTTTATAACTTCTGTATGGCTCATAATTAATGCACAATGTACATTACAAAGTGCATTATTATGGCCATACAGAAGTGTATAGACCCACTTGCTGCCGCGGGACAACCCCTTTAACCCTTTCCAATCCAATTTGTATTCTGGTTTTCCTAGGGGGCTTACTCTTTTTCTGCCGTTACACAACGGCGCTATCTGTTGGCTAAAGCCAGTACTGCATGAGGTGACACGTTGGATAGGCTCCAACAGCAGAGAGGCTGACAATATACTGTAAGAGAACCCAGACGGACGTCTTCCAACATCGGAGCTGTACAGCCTTAAATCATAATGTCTTTAGATGTCAGACAGTGGATTGGAAAGGGTTAATGCTTTTACAATGCAAGACATTCAGAAGTGAAGCATGAGGTCGCTCCTGATGTTAAATCCATAAGGCACAGTACTATTCAGATTGTGTACCCAAAACACCTCTATTGTGTGAAGGAGACGTCTAATATCACCCCACGGTGTGGGCGGCCCACCTTCTCAATACCAACCAACTTTAAAGAGGACACAGATCCATTGTGTGCGGCCCACAACAGAATGCCTGGAAGCATTACAAATGTGTCGGTTAGGGGGCGTCACCATATCATGTGGGTGCTCCAAGAATCATATTATAAGCTTCCTGGAGGTGCAGCCTACATACAATGTATTACAGATCCTGCACTCCGAGGTGTAAATCACAGACTCAGAGTTACAATTGATGTAAGCTTTGATTGTAAAGTTACAATTATTTTCAGAATGATGAAAACTGTTTTGAGGGTCTAACAAAGGTACACGTCCTACAAGGAGAAGCCCCACACCTGAGGAACCCTAAGATGTAACCAAGTATCCCTAATGGGGGATATAATGTTGGCAAGTGTAGCTGCCCTTCTCTACACTAATTTGCACCCATCCCATAACATTTCTTGAAGTTTATCCTTATCAAAAAGGACCGGTAAGTATATAGAAAGAATATTCTAGATCGATTACACTGGGGACTAAATCCAATCACACAGACTGGTGACTTATCTCTATCTATGAAACTTGAAATGGGTTACTAATGTATGCAAAGGAAACGTAAAACAGCAGCGAGGTAGGTGCGCAGGCCCAAGATATAAAGACACTGTGAGGTATGTTTCCAAGAGACTGTATTGATATAAGTAAAGTTTTACAATATTGTTGATAGCTCCTTGTGCCTAGAGTAGAGTAGTGAAGGGAAAATTTTACTTGCTTACTAATTGCTATTTCTTTGTCCACTATTATTTCCATATTCTTAAATAAATATAATATACTTTGGTTACTCCATCTGCTGCATTGTATCTTTCTTGAATCCTGTAATGCCAAACGTGGACAGACAACGCTGTCAACTATAGAATAAAGAAACAGTAACGTATGGCTTGGCTATTTACCAGTAATCTCAGTATCAGTCACTTCTTCCACCAGGTGCCCTTGCTTTGTTACAGTAACATTCTCTTTTATCACTAATAAGCCTTGCTCATGGGTGACAGCTCCAATTTGCAAGTGTGTCACAAGTTCACTCCAGTAAGTGTCCATCTTCCCCTTCATAATGAAGCAGGGAGGGATATGGTGGAAACCCGACAAAATTCAGACATAGGATACAGGGGCACCAGATCTCCCTCAGTCACTGGCACGGGATCCCATTCTAAAACACAAGATTTCTTCCAGCACTCATATGAAGTTAAAAACAAAACATCCCTAAAAGGATCCTCATAGAAGCAGATGGAAAAAAAGGGGGGATGATTTTTACATGTTTCGAACCTCACAAACTTCATGGGTAACAGGAACCAGGACCCCAAATAGTCAGACCATTACTCGATTGGAGCGCGCGTTGTTCCTGAAAAACTCTCTATTACAGGTATGGTGTTGTGCAAGTTGTGTCACCGGAAGTTAGTCACGGCAATTCCACATCTTGCTGGAAACTTTTTTATTCAATGATGTAATATGGTAACAATGGGTTTCACTGGAAACAGGAGGCAGCAGGTGGCCCTCAAAAACCGATGGAACACAAGCTGAATTCTTCTCCATGCCCTGAATGCTAAACCGGACTCTGCACTCGGTCCCTTACTGTAGTCCACAGTAGCAGATGTGTTCATTCTGCCACCTCTACACTGAAACTTCTAATCACGTCTGGCCATATCTCTACTCACAACATAACTCCACCATCAACGGTTGAAGGTCCAATTACTTGACCACATCTGGCAAACACTGGCCACTGTAGCGAATGCACTTTTTGTCTCTGAACACTCTTGTACTATACAACACTTCTTCTTCCTTTTCTGACTACCATCCTGACTAGGACTTTGGCGCCCCTTTGGATACAGACAGCATGTTTGTGTTACGAGCTCATAATACCAGTATACAGTAGTACTACTATACAATGCCATAATGAAGGAGCCAATTCATGACGGTAGAATGCACTGTATAGGGGCCTCGTATGGCACAGAGTGTTAAGGCAGCAGAATGCAGTCCTAAGCTTTTGCTCACGACCTGAAGGTTGCAAGTTCAATCCCTGCATGGTTCAGGTAGCCGGCTCAAGGTTGACTCATCCATTCATCCTTCCCAGGTCAGTAAAATGAGCACCCAGCTTGGTGGGGGTAATATACAAATTACCTTAGGGCGAGCACCCACTGGCGTTTTTTTACCTGCGTTTTGCGTTTTTTCTGCACAGGCATAGAGATAACATGTGTTCCTGTCCACTGGCGTTTTTTTTGCATTGCGTTTGCGTTTTTAACATAGGAACTGTCAGTTGCATATGTGTCCCTATTTTTCTCCTAATGCACCCATGAATGTCAATGGAAATTAACGCAAAACGCGGCGAAAACGCTGCGTTTTTTTCCCGCGGAGAACGCAAACGCCAGTGGGTGCTCGCCCTAAAGCTCTGCGAAATACGTTGGTGCTATACAAATAGCAAGTCCCTCCTCCCTCCCTGTATAGAAAAAGTTACTCGTTTTCACTGGTCTCATCACAAGGCTGCCTCTCTAATAGGCAGGTATCCCTTTGTTATCATAGCTAATGGAAAGTGATTTAGCTTTTTATTTGATTTTTGCTAATTGCTGCCAAAAGATCTTACAGCTGAAAATCATTGACTTCTGCGGCTGCTTAAAAATGTACTTCTTCATTGATTCTTCAGAGCACTTTGGGACTTGATTCTAATATATCTAGTTATGAAGAACCAAACAGTACAGAATCTATAGTATTCACTTCTACGGTATATGACAAGGAAGAGCTATTCCCCTTTACTTCAGGGCTCAGTCACATGGGCGTTTGTACGCCCGTCTGTCAGTTGCGTTTGCCATCTAAATAGAACCAATGCTTTTCAATAGCAGCGGTCACATGTGCGAATTTCACATGCGGAAAAACGCCTGCGGCAAAACTTATAGGACACAGGTTCGCAGAACGCATGTAACTGCGGCAAACTGGTGTTCTGTGTATGTGAAACCTCTGGATGCTGTCGCATCCAATGGTTCCACCTTGTGCTCAATGGAGCCGGTGGCAGCAGCGCCCACCCCATTGAGAGCATATAGTGAAGATTGCGATCTGCTGCTACAGCTGTCACATCTGTGGCAGAGGACCGCGATGTTCTCCCATTGAATTCAATGGAGCCGGCAATACAGCCGGCTCCATTGAAAGCAATGGGCTGCCGGCAAGCGCTGCAGTGATTTTAGGGGAAGGGCTTAAAATATAAGTCCTTCCCTAAAAACAAATCCAAAAATGTGTTAAAAAAAATTATACTCACCTCTCTGCAGCTGCCGGGGCTCACAGCCGCAGCAGGTGATAGCGGGCACTGCTCTTTCTGAGTGGATAAACGCTGCTAGCAGAGTTTTCTCTGCCGCGACGCCCGCTTCGGTCACGCACCTTTTTGAACGCATAACTGATGCGTTCAAAAATGTGTGCGTCAAAACGCCCGTGTGACTGAGCCCTCACACTGCAATGGGCTGCTGGTAGCATGAAAACCCACAGTTATCATTGCCCTAAGGCCTCATACAGAGGAGTGTACACTATCCTACCAAAGGTAATTGGACAATTACTGAGCAAGAGTGAAGAGTAGCAGGAAATATGAACAGCATCTTCTTTGAGAGAACTCGCCAGGCGTTTGCAGGATGAATGGAGGGAGATATCAGCTGAATTGTATCAGACCTTAGTAGAAAGTATACCACGGAGAGTATCTGATGTCATTAGGGCCAAAGGAGCCCCACTAAGTATTACCATATGGGAATAAATACTACTGCTGGTTCTTGCTCAGGTGTCCAATGACTTTCAGTAGGATATTGTATTATGGCTCTGTATGACCTCTGTGGACTTCTATTGGGCTCTGCTGTACCTGCATACTCCCCATATCTCATACAGAGGTAATTTCTGTCCAATTCCTAATGAATATCAGAAATAAATTATGCTATATTCAATTGAACCCTGTATTATGTAGATATTCTCTCCTAGAAGCTTATTTCCAAAATAGGTCGCCATACACAACATCATGCTATAACCCACGGAGAGGAGGAGGTGTGCATATTTGCAGATGGCAGCAATACTTGGATCATCCCAGTTGAGAAGAAGTGAAAGACTGTCTAGTCTCTTAACCTTCATCAGAATTGGTATAGCCCAACTGTCTCTCTTTACCCTACTGTAGAGCAGTTGGCCACATAGTCCATATTGTATGGAGCCATGATAGGGCAGTAGGGGTAGGCCCAAAGATAGTTAAACAGAACACGGGACAAGATAGTGCAATTAACAAACAAACTTTAATCTGTCCTGAGGTACTGCTTAAATAGTTACAGTTGAGGAGCCTCACGACCCATCTGGGATAAGATACAGTTCAAGACACACAAGGCAAACTGGAGTGTTGTGGTTCTCTCACTGACAGCTAGGACAGTCATACTCTAATTGACAGAATAAAATCTCCCTACCAGCAGGCTTACAGGGACTGCAGGTCTGGGATAGGCTTAGGGTGTACTTGTTGAGGACCTCCTTCCTCCTTACTTGAGTCTGGTATCAACTGCATTCGGCTTCTTTCCACCATCAGCATTCTGTAAGCTCGAAAGGTAACAGCGTCTCTCTAGACGTCCACATGGTCACAGGTGCCCTGGAAGGGTATGCAGTGGGAGGAATCATAGGATCGCTGTATGGCCACTAACATTTATTGTCCAGAATGTCAAACCAAGAACTCAGTTTGGCCCGTATGATGACGGATGCAAGGCACAGGGCACAGCTCTTGCTGGCTTCTATCACAGTGGCCTAATTCTGGCAGATCAGTCTGTAATGGACCAGCAATCTCCCCAGAGGCCTCGTAGCTGCAAGCAGTCTCAACCTCACTTTAGTGGACCTCTCAAGCTTTGGCCTTTGGTAGCCCAGGGGAAAAAAACTTCTGTCTTGCTAATACTCTGAGACTGTGTCACATGCCAGTGGGAATATGGCCTGCTTTATATAACTTCATATCGCCATTTTCCCGCACTTAGTCAGTCGCTTAACTTATAAGGCAACAGTGTATGAATAAAACAGTAAAACACACAACAAAGATAGGACCATGAGACTCCTTCTACAGGGTTTCTCACTACAATCCAGGAAGGCGATACAGGCTTCAGACATGCTTTCTCAATAAGCCTGGAAGGTTTCAGGATCACCAGTCAGTTGCATCTAGCTCCACTTACACACTCACCCAACTTCTTGCAACATAATTACATCATGTATTCTGCTCACTCCCATTATTGGGTGGTCCATATCTGTTAGGATTTGAACCTGGGAACTCCTGTGCTACAGGTGGTGTCTCTACCTAGTGAGCTATTCAGCCTGCCAGACAGCTCCCCTGCTTAACCTTGCCCAGTTTTTTGCTCCTGAAACCAAACTGATTATCTCCACCCCACACTGATTGGACTTCCTATAAAAACCTGTCCCTGTCCCTCCCTCACTGCGTGATTATTGTGCTCTTTCCCTTTAGTCAAGCTCTCCTACTCCTACTCCTGCTCCTACTTTAATGATTGCTGCTACCTACTGTTACTAACCTCCAGCTAAATCCTGACTACATAACCTGCCTGCTCCTTTGTACCGCAACACATACTGAGCCTTGACCTCACTATCTGCCCGCTTGGGTTACAACACAAAGCTCCAAACTTGATTCTGAACATAACAATACCTCATACCTGCGTTAAAGCTAACCCTATCCCTCTCATTAGCTCGGTGACGGGTCAGGGTCTGTTGAGACCTTGTTATTGGTTCTGTCCAGGGGCCCCATTAGGGTTTCCATTTAAAATCACAAAAACAGCACCACTGAACAGGAGCTGGATGGAACAAATCTTGACTATAAAAGAGGTTGTTCGAGTTATGGGTCTCTGTGTGGTTGTATACGGGCTGCAGTCCCGCCTGTGTTGCCCCGTAAACTTACTGCTGCAGCCAATGACAGCGCTTTGTGATAATCGCTGAGTGCTGTCATTGGCTGCTGCATCTTGTTTGTAGGCAGTTCAGGCTGACTACAGCTTTTAAAGATGATCTTCGCAAGAAAATCTGAAGCTGCTGGTGGAGGCAGAGCAGAGAGTGGTAGGTATTGGTTCCTTAGTTATTTTACACCATGGGGGACCCTTTAGGCTGTTCTTTCAAAACTTGGACAACCCCTTTAATGAAAATTGCTGGAACAGAGACACAGAACACAGTCCACCACGTTATCCTTTCTGGCACAAAATGCTGGAAATGAATGAAAAACCTGCTGAAACTGAGACATAATTGGCTCCGTTTCATAGGCTTTCAATATAGGTTCCACCCAGATTTTGTCTAGGGCTTCCCGTTTTCGTGATTTTAAATGGAAACTTTGAGGGGACCCCTGGACAGAGCCTAAAATGAAATCTAAACAGGACCTTATTCCAACGTTCCAAATGGGCACCATACTAGAGCAGACCTCTTCACCCATGCCAAACCATGCCACCACATATTAGTCAATAATAGGAGAGCAGTAAGCCCCCCCCCCCCCCCCCGCCTCCACAACATTACAGCTCCCTCTATCCCACTTACAGGCAGTCATAGACTTCAATGGTGACTCACTGTACCTCTGATTGTCTCTCATTGCATGAGAAAGTATGGAAAGAACTTTCTGTTAAAAAACCCTTTTTTGCCACATCACAGAGCTATCACTTCTAGAAGCTAGGATGGAATAATGCGGCTAATATATCGCCATGTGGTGCTCCTTACAGCGCTGTCTACAGCGTATTTTTTGGACTTGTTCTGGTTGTTATTTTTTCACTTGGCAGGTATTTCTGCCACTATAACGATTTCTCGCGCCGCCTGATTAACGGCGTGAACAGCAGAACTTTATAAACATGACGTACTGTACATTTATACAAATTAAAGACTTGTCTAATTGGTTTGTTGCTCTAAATAAAAAATGTCCTGGCTGAAATCACTGCCAATAAACAAATCCCATCCGGCCGGCGCAGGTGCGGCAGGTGCGCCTCGCGAAAATGATTACAATTAGCAATTGATGAATATTCGGAAAGTTGTGACAGCTCCACTCACGTCTGTTCCCAGAGACTTTATAGCAAGTACATTCTGGCTTATAATTAGTGTTCAGCTGGATCAGAAGGGAGAATTGAACATGGATAATATATGAGCTGCCTACTGGCCCACGCTACTGAAATACAGGATTTACATTGAATGGCCGCTTTATTAGAGACCCCCATCTAGTAGAGCGTTGGACTCCCTTGGCCTTCAGAAACGCAGCAAATTGATGAGGCGTAGATTCAACCAGGTGATGAACTCTTTTAGCAAGAATATTGTATCTAGGATGTGCAAAGAACCCCCCCCCCCCCCCAGCATTACTGCACCTCCACCAGATGACAGGAAGGGGTCAGCGATCCATGCTACTTGTGCAAAATTCTGCCCTCCAATCAGCACTGAGCAACAGAAATCTGGATCCGTCTGACCAGGAGATGTTTTTCCGCTGTTCGGTGATACAGTTTCCGCGCTCTTTTGCCTCCTGGAGTCTCGCCTGTTTCTCTTAAACAAAATGGTGCTGGAACTGGTCAACTGCTGTTATATCATCCGTGCTAAGGAACAAGTGTTGAGTTCAGACACGTTAATTGGAGCTCCAGCGATGTATTTTGCTGCCCCTGACTGAGCAGCGCTTGTTGGTCAGAATGATTCCTGACATCCTCCTCCGACCCCTTTCAGTGATGAGTTGTTTCTGTCCAGAGGATCCCCTTTTACTGGATGTTTTTCATCGATCATGCCATTCTCCGGTATACTCTCCACTACCTACAGTTTACGCAACCCTCTGCTCTAGAAACACAGATGGCCACACTGCTCCTCTGTCTTCCTGATGCACAGTGTGTATTAGTCTACAGTATTAGTCTAAGACACCACACCTGCTTTCATTGACCAGTGCTGCTCGTGTGAACAGCATTAGCCAGTCACATCAGCAAGTAGTGTCTGAGACTAATGTGTGCATCAGGTAGTCAGAGAAGCAGTGTGGCCATCTTTGTTTCTGGACTTTAACTATAACACAGTACTACCTTTTGGAGCAAGAGAACATATCTACGATCAATACAGTCTAACATAAGGACAGATTGTAGAACACTATGCTCAGTTTCTTGGCAGGGTTAGAACTTACTCACCTCTAGAGTCGCTTTCTATTTTCTCCTACTAAGTGTTTCAGTCCGTGAATCAGGAGCTTGAGTCCTGCATTGAGCAGGGGGTTGGACCCAATGACCCCGGAAGTCCCTTCCAAGTCTACCATTCTAGGATTCTATGAGTGACAGAAATGTATCAAAAGTCCAATTTCCTTAGTACAATCTCTTTGCGCTGCAGCAGGCCTACTCACTATTTACTAATGCTCCCTCTTTCAGTATGCACACCTGTAGTTCATATTAGAGGCCGGTTCCACTTACAGTTTATTGTGCTGATTGTCCTCCTAGCCAAAGTGGGTCCATAGCTCTATCCGTAGTCAGGAGTGCTGCTCTCACTGTCTCCTGTTATTCACATTTAGACCCTACCAGGTCAAGGGCTACAGACTTCCTTCTCCTTCCTGGCCCTGGGCAATAGAAGCACAAGCTTCCTACTCTTCAGTCTTGTGCCACTCAGCTCACTATGCCATAAAAATTGTCCTGTTTTATATCAGAGCATGAGCCAATCAGTGTCCAATGACCATGCTGAGTTCCATCTTGCCAAATTTTGGTGCATCTGCAAATTTTGGTGCATGATTCTGGCATAATTTTTGGTGCATCTGCAGCATCTGAGGAGGGGGCCCAGAGCCAAGGAGATGGCGGGGTAGATAAGGATAATTATGGCTCTACCATCTGCTCCCCCGGGGATAGCTTGGGACCCGTCCAAGTTACTGCTGGGGGAGGTCACAGGAAAAAGTAACTAGGAGTTACCTTAAAGTTCTTGGTCACTCGTGACACCACCGTTCCGAACTCTGCAGTGAATCTTGATGGTGACAATAACTCAGTCCACACACAGGAAAAGTATCTGGACAAACCCGGAATGGTCGGTAATGTCAGTTTACTGGAACTTGTTAAACTTCAATATCATCAGCAGTCTGGCACAAGTACAACGGAATAAAGTGGCGTGACAGGGAGGACTCTCGGGGCATTCCGGACGATCCACAGTCCAAGTTATCTGCGTGATTCCACTCCCGGCGACTCTCCCTCTCTCTTTCTTACTCTCTACTGGTCCACACTCACATTTACTTGTCTTTGTGCTTTTAGCCATGCAGCAGTCCTTCTCGCACACTCAGTACTTAATGGTAGAAATGGCACATCCTGGGTAGACTGATCCCAGGCCATGCAGAAGGGAATTGCTTGGCTTTCTCCATTCTCAGCCCACGCAGACCAGTAAATCTCTGTGTGGCTCACTCACTGACTTTTCTTAGTGACTTCACTCCAAACTCTCTTTTGCAAGAAGACCCTTTCACTGCACCTTGCAAACACATGTATATGACATGGTCACATGATGCACAACATGATACATTTCCAGGCATTAACCCATTCAGTGCTGCAGAGGTACAATACACATACCAAATGCACACTACACATAAGACACGAACAAGACAAATGCACAAGACAAACATATAGCAATATGGAGGGGCCCCACTAACTCTGGGCCACTAACCATCTTTTCCCATTATTCTCTATGGCAATGTTAGACCTCAGTGTGGGTACTCACAGCTTCAGGAAAAAACTTGAGTAACCCCTATGTATGGAAAGAAGATGAGTCACAGTACTATTTACTCAGTGACCACATGCTACAGGTCTTACATCCTGACCCAATCTGTGTGCTGCCCCCTTGGCCCAGCTCTTGCTGAAAGGGATGTAAAGCTCTTTAACGGAGTCAAAGACCAAATTTGGCCACTAATTAGTGCAAAGATGGAGCCACCATAGGGGTCACTATTACTACTGGGGCCACTATGAAGGGAGTCACTATTACTACTGTACTAATGAGGCTACTATGGCGGTCACTATTACTACTGAAGCCACTATGAAGGTCACTATTACTACTGGGGCCACAAATTGGGTCAATATTACTACTAGAGTTACTCTAACAGGGGCACTATTACTACCGGGGATACTATAGGAATTACTATCACTACTGGGGCCACTAACAGGATCACTATCACTACTGGGGCCACTATGGGGTCACTATTACTACTGGAACCACTAACAGAGTCACTATTACTACTGGGGTCTCTAAAAGGGGCGCTATTACTATTGGGGACACTATGGGAATCAGTATTACTAATGGGGCCAGTAATGGGGTCACTATTACTGTGGGGTTTTGTGCAAAAGAGGAGTGGCCTTCATAAAAGTTTGCATGCCGCTACAATTGTTCTTCCTTCCGTTTTTCAAAATTTGGGAGATAAGCAATATGTTATAATGACGACCACTAGTTTAAAGGCATCTGGATACCAACCCAATCCGGTAAAATCTCATGACTTCAAACCAATATCAATGCTACCCCGCCCCTGCTCTTAAATGTAGGTTTGGTACTTTGGTTGAAAAGAAAATATTGACTTCTACCATCTTGCTAAATGTCAAGGTGCTGTTTTCTATCAAGGCTATTCAGTCTGAGAGCAAAATATGGAAAAAGCTGTTTTGAGTCAAGATTACTTTATTTGAGTTCCATATAAAATTGTTGCTTGTACTTGGTGTCCACCACGGAGCGTTTGTAACGATCTGCCAAATGCCGTTCTTATTCCGGAAGCGTCGCATGCTTCCCAGCAATGTGGCTTCACCACTTGCCATGGAAAAAAATAGGATTCTTCTAGAAGGATTCTATGTGGCTAGAATGTAGATGCAAAATGCCTCACCTTGTGCGGAGGATACCACGAGCCGGACAAGCACATTACAAGCCAAACACACGGGCAGCGAGAAGAGGATGAGATATTCCGCCATGCTACCCGTGTAAAATATTAAACCGCTCAGGCTGGATTGTTTATGTAAGATGCAATCTACTGCCTTCTACGAAGAAATGACGAGTCTGTAAAAACCACCGGAAACGGCAAAATTACTCTGCAAACAGTTTTTACATAGTTTTGTTTGGGTTCTCTGCATACATTTGCATATCATTACATGTTAAATGGGAAGGGTAATATGAAGGTATGGAGGCTCATGAATTTTTATGTTGCGATTTTTAGATAGCAGACAGGAATTTTAATGTAAAGAAATTGGCTCCATATGAATATTTTTATGTAGTTTTGGGCAACTTTTTAAAGCTTTTCCATGCAAGGCTAGGATGGCCATGTGGGATCACTTGTATAGGACACAAAGTTAATGCAGTAAGATACTCTATTATACCAAAAGTTTTTGGACCCCCAGTAGAATGGATTGTGTCTTATTAACATGTCACTTTTCCTAAACCAAGCTACATAAGATCCTTGGAGGTGTCAGCCATAGTTTGTGACGGGAACTGCACGCTGTTGGATATACGGCTAATGTTGCTGCACACAAGCCATTCATCACGAAGCGCAATGCATCGGCCCGTCTACAATAGTGCAAGGAACATCGTCATTGGATAGTTGAGTAATGGAAGAACGTTCAATGGAGTGATGAATTACACTACTCCATCTCCACATCAGATGGAGGTATCTGGGTGTTGAGGATCCTTGGAATGCCTTTTGCCTGGTGCGTGTTGTACCAACAGTTAAGTACGGCATAGGTTCTATTTTGGTCTGTTTTTATGTGGCAGACTATCGGTCCGTTGGTTGTAGTGACAAGAACCATGAACATGGAGGTGACCCTGACATTCTAGACAATAATGTGCTGCCGACAATGAGGTAATACTCTGAGAATGGTCGGCCATACTTCCAACAAGACAACGCGCCTTGTAACAAATCCAGCACCGTTTTACATTGGGTGGAGGATATGCATGTTCCACGAACTGGCTGCATCAGGTTCCGACCTGAACCCCACTGAATGAACTGGAACGTCGGATCAGGAACTCTGAACAGCATCCATCTTCTTTGAGAGAACTCACTAGATGTTTGCAGGATGAATGGAGGGAAATACCAGCTGAAATGCATCAGACATTTAGTAGAAAGTATGCCATGAAGAATATCCAATGTCATTAGGGCCAAAGGAGCCCCACTAAGCTCTAACATTGAAACAAATACTATTTTTTGATTCTTATTGAGGTGTCCAATTACTTTTGGTAGGATAGTGTAGTTTGTAAGGCAGAAAAAGACATCTGTCCATCTATTCTCCTGCAATGTTGATCCAGAAGAAGGCCACAAAAAAGTCATGAGGTAGCAGAGAATTTTCTTCATTTTAGTAGAAAAAAGAGACGTTCACTTCTTAATAATCTACAATTGGTGTCTGCCCACAGGCAAGGCTTAGTCGCTGTTTTAGAGGTGGAATCTGCGTAGAAAAATCCAACATGGATTTCGCCGTGAGAACATATCCTAAGTCTGGTTTGAGGTCTGTATCTATCCTGAGGTATGTTTTTATTTTGGTGACTGTACTTGTTTTGGGGTCTGTGTTTATTCTGGGGCCAAGTGTGATTGTTCTCAGTAAGAGAAACCAAGTAATCTTGTAGATATCTTTTAATGGCTAACAAAAATACATGATGTTATACTGAGCTTTCGAACCTTTCAGGGTTCTTCCTCAGGCATGATATTCTGGGGTCTGCACTTAATACAGGGTCCAGTTTGAAGTCTGTAGCTATTTTGGGGTATTTATTTTGGTTATTGTACTTATTTGGGGTTCTGGATTTATTCTGGGGTTTGAGGCTAAATACACTTTTGGATTTGTATTCATTTTGGGGTGTAATAAAGGAGTTCATTTTTATTGTTCACGACAGCACTACAAAATGAGGCAATAGTGGTGGGTGTCAAACGCCATACACATAATGGTCACCGTGATACCAAATGTTCTTCAGCCAAGCACCTGGAAATGCAGGGGTGTAACGATAGCACCCCCTGTCTCTGGATGGTGGATAAGGAAACAGTTGGAGCTGCTCATACTGGTTTAACAATTAGACGGTCCTCCCTACTGATGGTCTGCAGCGGGCATCCTGAGCCCTGTCACCTTGTGTGCCCTTACACATCCACTGCTCCCAACAACTCCTAACAGTCTGGACAGATGCTCCTCTCTACTAGTGGTCTGCAGGGGACGTCTTGAGCCCGGTTGTCTTGTGTGCCCTCACTCATCCACTGGTCCCAACACCTCCTAACAGTCGGGTCAGACGTTCCTCCCCACTGGTGGTCTATAGGGGGAATCCTGAGCCTGGTCGCCTTGTGTGCCCTCACACATTCACTGCTCCCAACAACTCCTAACAGTCTGGTCAGACGCTCCTCTCTACTGGTGGTCTGTCAGGGGTCCAGAGCCTGGTCACCTTGTGTGCCCCCATCCACTGGTCCCAACACCTCCTAACAGTCTGGTCAGATGCTCCTCTCTACTGGTGATCTGTATAGGGCGTCCTAAATCTGGTCACCTTGTGTGCCCTCACACACCCACTGGTCCCAACACCCCTTAAAAGTCTGCTCAGACACTCCTCTCTACTGGCGGTCTGGAGGGGGTGTCCTGAGCCCAGTCACCTTGTGTGCCCATCCACTGGTCCCAACACCTCCTAACAGTCTGGTTACATGCTCCTCTCCACCGGTGGTCTGTAGAGGGCATCTTGACCCTGGTCACCTTGCGTGGCCCCACACATCCACTGGTCCCAACACCTCCTAACAGTCTGGGCAGATGCTTCTCTCTACTGGTGGTCTGTAGGGGGCGTCTCGAGCCCAGTCACCTTGTGTGCCCTCACACATCCACTGGTCCAACACCTCCTAATAGTCTGGTCAGATGCTCCTCTCTACTGGTGATCTGTAGGGGGCGTCCTGAGCCCGGTCACCTTGTGTGCCACCGTCCACTGGTCCAACACCTCCTAACAGTCTGGTCAGATGCTCCTCTCTACTGGTGGTCTTTCAGAGGCGTCCTAAGCCCGGTCACCTTATGTGCCCCCATCCACTGGTCCCAACACTTCCTAACAGTCTGGTCAGATGCTCCTCTCTACTGCTGGTCTGTAGGGGGTCCTGAGTCCAGTCACCTTGTGTGCCCTCACACATCCAATGGTCCCAACACCTCCTAACAGTCTGGTCAGACGCTCCTCTCTACTGGTGGTCTGTCAGGGCGTCCTGAGCCCGGTCACCTTGTGTGCTCTCACACATCTACTGGTTTCAACACCTTCTAACAATCTGGCCAGAACAGCCGGTGGGGGACACATTCATTGATGCGACCCTCCAGCTTCTCATATACCAATAATGCGCCCCTCTCAGACTCCGGTATAGGGGTAAAACCTCTTCTCTGCATCGTAGGGGCGTCTAGTGGCCAACAAGCTCCACAAAAGCGGAAGAAGAGGTCACTACACAAAAGGAGCCTCCAAGAGCCTTCTATTGGCCAAGGGGAAACAACATTTAGGGCCTCCAGTGACAATACCATTAATGTAATTACATCACAACTCTCATCATTTACATATCTGCCTGAGAAGGAGCTGCAGGACGAGATCTGCAGCAAAATGACATCTTCTTCTAGGTACTTCTTTAAAAAAAGAAGAGTGTAAATAAGTGAGCACGGTTTACAGATTTCTGCACACATGGAATCTCACTAATGTAACTATTATAAGTAGGTACTATGGTAGGTGTATTTCACTGCATCAATTCATAAAACTTAGCTTGCGTGTTCACGATCTACTGTGTGTGCTTGTTACAAGTATAAGCCTGCTGCTGACTGTCCTTATGAGCGCTAGTGAGTATACAAATGTCACTGGTTGTCTATATGGGTGCTAGTGACTGTACACCTCTACCTGGCTGTCTATATGAGTGCTAGTGACTGTACACCTCTACCTCGCTGTCTAAATGAGTGCTAGTGACTATGCACATGCTTAAGGTCATTGCATATTCATGCTTAATTCATGTTTAGTACAATATAGTCAATTTAATGCTAACTTTATGCAAATCCAAGTACAGCCACCATGTATATGAGACTGCTTTTATAGAATGATAGTTCAATGTGTATGACTGGAGGTCTCTCATGTGCCCTTTAGTTCACTCTTTTGTGTTTGCAGCCTGTCATCAGCCTCTCAGGGGGCGGGGCCTTCCTACGACTTTTTCAGTCACAGACAACAGTATAGACTGAAGCTACTGACTGTTCTGATGATTTTTTCCTCTTTTCCCAGGGTTCTGACTGTGTTCTTTGTCTGCCTCTTAGTCCCCTCTTCTAATTTTTGCTGTAGGTCACGCATTGTGTTTCATTCTCTTAAAGAGATAGTGATGGTCATTCCACTGATCTCATCTTTCACTAATCTTTGGAGCCAAGAGTTATTTATGATGCTCCATAGCAATACCCGTGGTTTGGGATTCTGTCCACCCTGTTAGATTTTTCACTAAGTACTTGCAAGCGACTTTCTTATACTCTGTCGTAAACTCAAAGTTTTACACAAAAATGACACTTCCTTTAGTCACTAGTACACTGGGGGTGGGTTAAGCCTTATACGTAGGTAACCAGAGGATGGAATTGTGTTTATAGGTTTCGTCTTGCACACTCCGCGACCACTCAGAACCTTTTCCAATAATGAAGTAATACACTTAAGATAGTACGTCATCAGATTTGTACACTTTGTTTTAGAGGCGCCAGCTTATTTTTAAGTAGGGGAAAACTGTAGTGTCCCAGAACAACATCCCAGTTACCTCCATAATTGTCATACACATCTGTCTTATGTGGATGCACTGTGCAAATCTGTCATGTCAATTTTCTGTATGTGTGTTGCAGAGCTGTGGCGTCTGAAGGATTACCTCCCTAAAACGATTGCCTGTCAGCTCTGCTGCTGAATGTATCTTTCCTACGGTTTCATGTGGTACAAGTGAGGTTATAAAAGTGAGTGTCTGAGATCAAGAAAGGGTCTTCTGTCTTCATCTTGGATGTTAACACAGAGCCGCATGGAAGTGCCATCAGCTTCCATGTTGGTGAAGATGGAAGAGGAAGCACAACATTCTGTAGTGCATGGAGAGTGGATGTGAGAGGAGTCAGTCCCTTCCTGAGAGAGCATATCAATTCCCAGTTTCACTAAAACCGGTACCCGTTCACACTACAGGCTTTATTTTTCTTGTGTGGCCCTCCGCCATTAGGATCACCACACAGAGGTATGTAATTGTGAGACCCACGCGGATGATGTGTGGGGTGCATCTAGGCTAAGCCATTTCCTTAAGTAATTTCTGCTGCCAGAGTGTATGTGGAGTATACCCACATACCGGAGTATACCCAGTGTCCAGGACCGGTGACATATACAGTAGATAACGTGGACTATAGAGCCGTATTGATCCTGTGTTTCCTCTCAGCTTCCCTCTGAGCTTCTGCCTGTAATTTTATGCAAGTGAATTGTACCTGTAATTGCCTGTTTTACAAAGTTTATCTGCGTAAAGTTTACTGGGTCTCAACTGTTCCTAAGAGCTTGAGGTACGACACACAAGCCTCTGTGTTTATTGCTATTGTCACGTCGTGACATCTACTTCTACAAACATTCCCCTCGTGTTACCACTCGGCAACACCGTGACAAGGACGAGGACTTTGTCCATACACAAGTCCAGTGTTTCATGTCCCCATGAAACCATCTCAACCTTTGGGATCTCTAACAGATCTAACAGCTGTCCACCTGTACCTGGCTGTGTATATGACTGCTAGTGACTGTACACCTGTCCCTGGCTGTCTATATGAGTGGTAGTGACTGTACACCTGTCCCTGGCTATCTATATGAGAGCTAGTGACTGTACACCTGTCCTTGACTGTCTATATGAGTGCTAGTGACTATACACCTGTACTTGGCTGTGTATATGAGTGCTAATGACTGTACATCAGTCCCTGGCTGTCTATATGAGTGCTAGTGACTGTACACCTGTACCTGGCTGTCTATATGAGTGCTAATGACTGTACATCAGTCCCTGGCTGTCTATATGAGTGGTAGTGACTTTACACCTGTCCCTTGCTGTCTATATGAGTGCTAGTGACTGTCCACCTGTACCTGGCTGTCTATATGAGTGCTAGTGACTGTACACCTATACCTGGCTGTCTATATGAGTGCTAATGACTGTACATCAGTCCCTGGCTGTCTATATGAGTGGTAGTGACTTTACACCTGTCCCTTGCTGTCTATATGAGTGCTAGTGACTGTACACCTATACCTGGCTGTCTATATGAGTGCTAATGACTGTACATCAGTCCCTGGCTGTCTATATGAGTGGTAGTGACTTTACACCTGTACCTGGCTGTCTATATGAGTGCTAGTGACTGTCCACCTGTACCTGGCTGTCTATATGAGTGCTAGTGAGTATACACCTGTACTTAGCTGTCTATATGAGTTCTAGTGACTGTACACCTATACTTGGCTGTCTATATGAGTGCTAGTGACTGTACACCTGTCCCGGGCTGTCTATATGAGCGCTAGTGAGAATACACCTGTACTTGGCTGTCTATATGGGGTCTAGTGACTGTACACCTGTACCTAGCTGTCTATATGAGGTCTAGTGACTGTATACCTGTCCCTGGCTGTCTATATGAGTGCTAGTGACTGTACACCTGTCGCTGACTGTCTATATAAGTGCTAGTGATTGTACACCTGTACCTGGCTGTCTATATGAGTGCTAGTGACTGTACACCTGTACCTAACTGTCTATATGAGTGCTAGTGTCTGTACACCTGTACTTGGCTGTCTATGTGAGTGCTAGTGACTGTACACCTGTACCTAGCTGTCTATATGAGTGCTAGTGACTGTACACCTGTATCTGGCTGTCTATATGAGTGCTAGTGACCGTACATCTGTACCTGACTGTCTATATGATTGCCAGTGATTGCCCACCTGTACCTGGTTGTCTATATGAGTGCTAGTGACTGTACACCTGTCCCTGGCTGTCTATATGAGTGCTAGTGACGTTACACCTGTCACTGGCTGTCTATGTGAGTGCTAGTGACTGTACACCTGTCCCTGGCTGTCTATATGAGTGCGAGTGACTGAACACCTGTACTTGGCTGTCTATATGACTGCTAGTGACTGCACACCTGCCCCTGGCTGTCTATATGAGTTGTAGTGACTGTACTCCCGCCCCTGGTTAGGTTTATGTGTGCCAGTGACTGTACACCTGTCCCTGACTATCTATATGAGTGCTAGTGACTGTACACCTCTACCTGGTTGTCTGTATGAGTGCTAGTGACTGTACACCTGTCCCTGGCTGTCTATATAAGTGCTAGTGACTGTACAGCTGCACCTGGCTGTCTGTATGACTGTTAGTGAAGTTACACCTGTCCCTGACTGTCTATATGAGTGCTAGTGAGTGTACACCTGTACCTGGGTGGGTATATGAGTTCTAGTGACTGTACACCTGTATCTGTCTGTCTATATGAGTGCTAGTGACTTTACACCTGTACCTGGCTGTCTGTATGAGTTCTAGTGACTGTACACCTGTCCCTGGCTGTCTATATGAGTGCTAGTGACTGTACACCTGTACCTGGTTGTCTGTATGAGTGCTAGTGACTGTACGCCTGTACCTGGCTGTCTGTATGACTGTTAGTGAAGTTACACCTGTCCCTGACTGTCTATATGAGTGCTAGTGACTGTACACCTGTATCTGTCTGTCTATATGAGTGCTAGTGACTGTACACCTGTACCTGGCTGTCTGTATGAGTTCTAGTGACTGTACACCTGTCCCTGGCTGTCTATATGAGTGCTAGTGACTGTACAGCTGTACCTGGCTGTCTGTATGACTGTTAATGAAGTTACACTTGTCCCTGACTGTCTATATAAGTGCTAGTGAGTGTACACCTGTGCCTGGTTGTGTATGTGAGTTCTAGTGACTGTACACCTGTACCTGGCTGTCTGTATGAGTTCTAGTGACTGTACACCTGTCCCTGGCTGTCTATATGAGTGCTAGTGACTGTACAGCTGTACCTGGCTGTCTGTATGACTGTTAATGAAGTTACACTTGTCCCTGACTGTCTATATAAGTGCTAGTGAGTGTACACCTGTGCCTGGTTGTGTATGTGAGTTCTAGTGTCTGTACACCTGTACTTGGCTGTCTATATGAGTGCTAGTGACTGTACATCTGTACATGGCTGTCTATATGGGTGCTAGTGACTGTACACCTATCCCGGGCTGTCTATATGAGTGCTAGTGACTGTACACCTGTCCCTGGCTGTCTATATGAGTGCTAGTGACTGTACATCTGTACATGGCTGTCTATATGGGTGCTAGTGACTGTACAACTATCCCGGGCTGTCTATATAAGTGCTAGTGAGTGTACACCTGTGCCTGGTTGTGTATGTGAGTTCTAGTGACTGTACACCTGTACCTGGCTGTCTATATGAGTGCTAGTGACTGTATATCTGTACATGGCTGTCTATATGGGTGCTAGTGACTGTACACCTGTCCCTATCTGTCTGTATAATAGAATCCCTCTCCATCATCCAGATCCCCTGGTGGCTGAGATGGGTACTGCAGGACAGACAGATCATTGGCAGGGAAGTCATGAAAACAATATTCAGTTACAGCTAAGGGTGCATTGATTTCTCTCACAGTTCTTTCAAAGTTCAATGTATCTCCAGCGATTCTCTGCCCGAGCCTCGTGGGTGCCTAATGATATGCCCACAGCTCATTCAGGGTATATGCCACCATTAGAGTTGCTACAGAATTATAGATTGTCCTACATTCTCTTATTACACTAACCTGTGTCCTAAAAAATATATAATCGTGTTATTGTCGGAATCATACCAACTCGGGAAAAAATGCCTGTCATTTAAGCTGCACCATTAACTCTGGCAGAACTGATGTTTTGTTCTTCTGCCCCCCCCCCCCCCCCCCCAAAAAAAAAAAGTTAAAAGTTACGCAATACAGATGATGTACCCAAAAACCCATAAAAACTTCAGTTTGCCATGCAAAAAAACAAGCCTAATCCGGCCGTGCTGATGGGAAAGTAAAAAAGTCATGGCTTTTAAAGAGGGGAGATAAAACTCCCCCCAAAATCGCTGCATCCTTAGGACCAAAATATGCCACTATGGGGTTAACAGGTTAACTGGTAGACGCCTGCGCTGAACTCATCTGGCAGTTCCTATATCTCTGTTTTCGTGACTGGGTTACAAAAATACCAGAAACTGAAGCTATGCGAAACCGAATGAAAGCTGTCAAGAGACACAACGCACATTCAAAATGTCATTAAGCATAAATTCTTATGGGCGTAACACCCTCAGCTGCTGCGCCCGCTGCCCAGAATGTGTCTCCCTGTATCTTATGCAATGTTATATGATTTAGTTGTAGAAGGGAATTCTGGGTAGTAATATATGCCTATACAGTACATCTCGGATGTGTGCTTCACCACAACCTGATGGATATAAGTTAACAGTTCACTAAATCAACCTCCCACGTTGGACTGATTATATGGGATTACTTAAAGGGGCAGTAACTGTTGCAACAACTTCTGCTCATCTACCGGCTTGTGTTACTCTCATCATTTCTGTAATATACTTGCATTAATAATTGAGTTGCTTTACCACTGCAAATCACATTTGAACTGGCGGCCACTAGGGGTCTCCCTTCCGGCTTCTCTGCAAGCCACTCTCTGTCGTTATGTACAGAGCTTCTGTAGCAGCAAGGACACAGGGACGTTTCCTTAACAATGGCGGAAGGTGCTATCTTCACAGGCAGCTTCCATGCACTTAGAGGCTGCAGCTTGACAGATTTGCAGATGTTGTGGAAACCATCTCCACAACTTCTGCCTCTCCTACGTATGTGTCTTCACACATTATATTCGTTTTTTTCTCAATTTGGCCAGAAAGCCTGAATCATCTTAGGGAGAGCAGAGCAACTGGCATTCAGATACTGCCTCTCTGTAACTTACAGCAGAGGCAATGTAATTCAGCATGGGAAGTAAGGGTAAGGAAGTCAGGACAGTGAACTACTGGCAGAATGCTAGGCTTGCAAACAGCAGAGCAACAGAAATTGGGTAAGACCAGCTGAAAATCAAAACTTACAGACATGTAACAGGTTGCAAACAGCAGCAAATGAGCGGAAAAGGATACTGGGGTACTTTGGAAAACTTGTTGAAAACTGAGGAACGCTTTAACCGCTTTACTTCTATAAACTTTAGAAACAAAATACAATTTATGTGATTCTGATCATAACTGAAGTGTGATGCAAATGAATAATGTAAAATGTTATTAGTGGTTAATAGAGAGGCTAGTGTAAAATAGTCAAGGCCATCTTTACAGAAAGACAGCCTGAGGGGGGCGCTGCAGTACTTTACTCACTACCCAAGACCACCACTTGCTATTTTCAGACTTTTGTTCTCATAATTTCAAATTCCACATACAGAGATATAAATGTACTATTTATTGACAAGTTATTCCCCAACCACCTCTATACTACGCCCACCCGATGAAGCAGTTCGGTACTGAAATAATCTTACCATATGGGGCCTGCATAATACAGCCATATACACTGAATGGCCACTTTACTAAAGACCTCCATATAGAAGCACGGTGGACTCTTTTGACCTTCAGAACTGCAGCAATTCATTGTGGTGTAGATTCCACTACTAGATGACAAATCATTATGCAGCAATATCGGCCCCTGCGGACAGGAAACTTCTTGTACTGCCTGCAGATTAGATGGCGGTGCTGACATGTTCTGACTAGCTGACAGGAAGGGGTCAGCGATTCATGCTGCTCTGAATCCTCCAATCAGCACGGTGCAACAGAAATCTGGATCCACCTAAGCAGGTGATACTTTATCGCTGTTAGTGACACAATATTTGGCATACTCTCCACATCATTACACAAGAAAACCCCAGAGGGTTGGTAGTAAAATCTTGGCCCCGGGTAGTCTAGCACCAATGACCGGGCCTCGTTAGAAGTCATGTGATTTTATGCTGCACTCCGGGGTCACGGGGATAATTTCCATACAGAAAAGCCCCAATCGTGAGAGGGTCGAGGCTCTAATAAAGAGACGGGGGCTCTAATAAAGGGGTCAGCCAGTGAAGATATAGAGATGATGGACTCCTGGTCCTCAGAAGTACGAGGACAGTATAAACCACCTATATTAAAACCCTGCTTAGCTCTGTAGCACAAGTCTACATAATGAACTGCATGTGGACATAAAATCCAGAGGTCATTCTGGGATCAGTTCACATCATACTAAAGTGAAGATCAACAATTACATGATGATATATGGCGGTAATATATCCCTCTCCGAATGCATCTTTAATATCATGAGAGGTTCATTGGAGCACGGAGACAGTCTTCCTGAGATAGAGAGGGATAATCTGTGAGTTTGACCTTTAGTGCTTTCATCTCGCCTTTCTCCCCTCGGTGCGCCGTATGACTTCTTATACCTTTTTTACAATCCTTGACGCTTACTGGCACATTATGAAACATCTTTCTATAATTAAAAAGTTGAGTCAAAATAGCCGAGGTCCTTTAACCCCTTAGTGACGCGCCCTATATTGGACCTAAGAACACAACAATTTGGGCGGATTTTCATCGCCCGTTTCAAAAGCCATACAGTTTTAAGTTTTCCATCAACATGGCCGTCCGGCGGCGGACCGCCGTTTATATTGGTGCCACTTCTGGATACTTATAATGTATGGAATAACTTTTATTAATTTTAATTTAGAGGACCGGAAGAAAAAAAGATCTCAAGTCTGCCATTGTTTTGTGTTTTTATTTAGGATTGTTAATTATGCAGCGTAGACGATGTGATACATTTTAGGTTTTCCACTTTTACACAATAAAAACCCATTTTGGAAAAAATATATATATTTTTTATTGCCTGTATTCAAAATCCCATAACTTTTTTATTTTTGCATCGATGGAGCTATGGGACGGTTTGATTTTTTGCTCGATGAGCTGTAGATTTTATTGGTACCATTTTGGGGTACATATGGCTTTTTTGATCACTTTTATTGTTTTTTTTTTTGTTTTTTTTGAGGTGAAAGAAACAAGCATTTTGGTTCCATTTTTGTGTTTTTTTTTATAGTGTTTGCCATGCAGGATAACAAGTGTCCTCAATGTATTGTATGGGTCATTACAAAGGCAACAACGCCAAATGTGTTGATTTGTTTTACATATTTTTATACAAAAAGGGGAATGCGTGCAAAAAGTTTTTCTTCAATTATTTTTGGTCTTTTTTACTACTTTTATGTCCATGTAAAGAACTTCAACTTTCGATGATATGATCACTTGCATTAGCTCATAGCTACAACAGGCCATGTTAGAGCCAGATATGATTGTCTAGCGTTTAGTTGCCATGGCATCCCATTGGCCCTCTGAGGGCACATAACAGGACAAGAGGAAACTATTAGAGATGAGCGAACATACTCGTTTAAGGCTATTTCACAATCGAGCATAGCTTTTTTCAAGTAACTGCCTACTCGGGCGAAAAGATTCGGGGGGCGTCGGGGGTGAGTGGGGGGGGGGGTGCAGAAGGGAGTGGGGGGGGTGGGGAGAGAGAGCTCCCCCCTGTTCCCCACTGCTACTCCCCGCTCCGCCACGCCAAATCTTTTCACCCAAGTAGGCAGTTACTTGAAAAAAGCGATGCTCGATTGCGAAATAGCCCTAAACGAGTACATTCGCTCATCTCTAGAAACTATTGATTTCCATGGTTTTGTTTCCATTATCGGGATTCCCCGGGCGTTAATACTATGCACAAGAAAAGGAGGGACTTGCCCTTTCTTTGTTGCACATAGTTAGTACTCCTGGGGAGACAGATAGGGCAGGACTAATCTTCCCACTTTTTTTAAAAACTTGCTCGAACTACCGCAGAGTTTGAATAGTCTGAAAAAAAACTGGTTCATGCGCTAATACACTCGATGGCGGCAAGCATATTAACACATGTCCCATGTGTTTTTGCCCTGAAATTGCTATTTCTTCCATTTTACAGACTCTTGTGGAAACGTTGCGGCCGAATCGGCTTAGTTACTGTTTGTTGATTAGAAGTTTTATTAGCATTCACAAATATCTGAATACATGCATTTCCCCTGCTGATCACTATCGGCGCTGCTCCCTAGAAGCTACTACAAGGAGATGGCTCATCTACCTGCTTCCAGTTTGGCCAGACTAGGGATTATTAACACTCCTGCTGACCATGACAGATGAATGGACCATGACTGTCCTTGGCAGAGGTGTAACTTGAAGCTCCCGAGCCCCGATGCCACAGGGCCCCCAACTATAATGCTTTACTCATAGTACTCAGTTACCTATATGGAGAAGAGAGGCCTTATGGGCCCCCTAAGGCTCCTGGGCCCGGGTGCAACCGCATCCCCTGCATCCTCTATAGTTACGCCCTTGGTCCTTGGTGTAAATGCAGGTACAAACCGATATCAGCCTGCTTCTAATGAAACCAGTACCGGACAAACTGGCCTGACCCAAGAACAGGGACAGGGAAACACACCAGTCAAGCCTCAGACACCCTCACAAGTGTATGGTAGGATCGTCTGAATCCGGCCAATCACTTGCCATACTGTTCGAGCACCAGGGAGTCAGTAATTTTTTTTTACTCCCTAATTGCCCATTTTAGGTGCAGTGTTGCTGGTGGGAACGTTAATATGATCAAACCCACAGTCATTCGATATTTTGAATATACGGCTAGAATACCCAAAACGTTTCCCCCAATATCTGCTTTGAGGGAGAGTCAGCACCCCCATACTAATTGTTGCTTTGGCTGATATCAACTATTGTGTATGGAAATCCATGATAAAGTGACCATCATGTTTCAGGACACAATTCTGACCTGGAACAAAAGTAGGCAAGGGGTGTGTCACCTACAGTTGTTCTTCGGCGTCTCTTCTATCTGGGTCCGGTTTTAAGTTGTCTAAAACGGATGATGCAATTTTCAGATTTTCAGAGATTACTATTGCACTACACCTGTTCCCTGATTGGCCAGGGTTGTTCATGTGGTAAGTGTTGGCCAATCATAGGGCAGCGTGCCTTAGGTAGTTAGAAAATTGTGGTGACCATCTTGGATGGCAGAAAATGAGACCCGGAACCAGCGATCAGAGGAATAGCAGAGAAGGTAAACTACAGGAAAAGGAAGGATAGGAGAGACAATAGATAGATAGATATGAGATAGATAGATAGATAGATATGAGATAGATAGATAGATAGATAGATAGATAGATAGATAGATAGATAGATAGATAGATAGATAGATATGAGATAGGTAGATAGGTAGATAGATAGATAGATAGATAGATAGATAGATAGATATGAGATAGACAGATAGATAGATAGATAGATAGATAGATAGATAGATAGATAGATAGATAGATAGATAGATAGATAGGAGATAGATAGATAGGAGATAGATAGATAGATAGATAGAGCTGAGATAGATAGATAGATAGATAGATAGGAGATAGATACATATGAGATAGATAGATAGATATGAGATGGATAGATAGATAGATATGAGATAGACAGATAGATAGATAGATAGATAGATAGGAGATAGATAGATAGATAGATAGATAGATAGATAGATAGATAGATAGATAGATAGATAGATAGATAGATAGATAGATAGAGATAGATAGATATGGGAGAGATAGATAGATAGATAGATAGATAGATAGATAGATAGATAGATAGATAGATAGATAGATAGATAGAGATAGATAGATAGATAGATAGATAGATAGGAGATAGATAGATAGATATGAGACAGTAACATACTGTAGTAAGCTAGGCTGAAAAAAGACAACTGTCCATCCAGTTCAGCCTGTTTCCACCCTCTCATGCTGATCCAAAGGATGGCAAGAAAACCCCAATGAGGCAGAAGCCAATTTACCCCAACCTGGAGGAAAAAATTCCATAATGGCAGTCAGAAAAATCTTTGGATCAACACTCTTCAAAAAAGGTTCCTTCTTGACTCATAGTCCAGCAGTTGTAAGATCAACAACCCTTTAGACTATTTAATGTCTATATCCTGTAATGTCGTTGAGCATCCCACAGCCGAGGAGATAGCGGGGGAAATTGAGGCTATTGGGAGAGCCACACAATACAGTCAGCTGCACGCTCCAAATGTGGAAATGGAATGTATATTCCACATCATCCCAGAAAAGTCACAGAGTAGAAGCAGCAACTGAGGTGCACTTGTACAAAGATGAATACTCACATCTCCATCTTCAAGTGAAGTACCCTTTATTAGTAAAAACACGGCCACTGCGCGTCCTGCGATGTTTCAACTGTTTGGAAAAGACTTTAGACGAACAGTAGATTGAGGCCTTGTCACGGGCTCTACCATCTCTTCCCCTGGGGGTAGCACGGGACCCATCCAAGTTACTGTTGGGGATGTTTCACAGGGTAAACCAAGATGTGGATTACCTGAAGGTTCCTTTGTCACTCGTGACGCCATTGTCCCTTCCTCTGCAATGAATCCAGATGGTAGGAAAATAAGTAGTCCACACATAGGGAAATGTTTAAAGCAAAGCCGGAACGGTCGGCAGGGCTCCTTTACTTGAAGAATTATTTATAGTTTAAAACAGTAGTATACACACGCCAGCAGGAAAAATGGTGCAGGATACAAAGTGGTGTGACGGAGGATTCACAGGATGACAGATGAATCCACTGTCTAAATTATCTGTGGGGATATGTTCCCGGCTAATCTCCTCCACTCTCTCCAACCCTCTACTGGTCAACACTCACATTCGGAAGACGGGCACTCCACTCTGCATGGCAGCTCCTCTCTCTCTCCCTCTTACAGTGTTTATGGGTAACACTGGTATCTCCTGGGTAAAGCAGGCCCAGGGCAGGCTGGTAGATACCTTTCAACTTTTTCCATTCTGGACCACACGGAGCAGATGGTGTCTGTGTGGCTCACTCGCAGAACAGCACTCTCCTTTCCTCTTTTGCATGCCTGGAAAAGAACAGAATCCCTTCCAGACACCATGCACAAACATATGTATGAAGCACGATCACATGACATACAACATGATACATTTTTCAGACATAACTTAGACATTAACCCACTCAGTGCTGCAGAGGTGCAATACACATCATATTCATGCAACATAGAAGACACCAATAATACATAGGCACGAGACAAATGCATTCATACATACGAAGGGGCCCCGTTAACTCTGGGCCACTACATCGTAGTGCTCTAAAAAGATGTCTGGTCCCCACTTTAACTCCTCTATCGATTCTGCCATCACCACGTCCTCAGGCAGAGAGTTCCACAGCCTCACTGCTCTTACAGTAAAGAACCTCCTTCTGCATAGCTGTAACTTGAAGCTGCTGGGCTCCAATGCAAAGTCTGTAACAGGGCCCCCAACTCTAATGCTTTATTCATAGCACTGGGCTTCCTTTATGTAGAAGCAAGGCCTTATGAACCTCCTATGGCTTGGGCCTGGGTACAACCTCATCCCCTATAGTTATGCCAGTGCCCTTCTGACGTAGCGGATGCCCTTTTGTTACCATCGCAGACCTGAGTATAAACAAATCATGGGAGAGATCCTTGTATTGTCCCCCCAATGTATTTAAACATACTAGTAGTTATTTGATCGCCCCTTAGTCGTCTTTTTCCAGGGTAAATAATCCCAGTTTTGGTGCCTCTCTGGGTATTCCAGTCCCTTCATTCCATGTATTAGTTTAGTTGCCCTTCTTTGAACCCCCTCCAGCACTGTAACATCTTTCCTGAGCGCCGGTCTCCAGAATTGTACGCAGTATTCCATGTGAAGCCTGACTAGTGCCTTATATAGTGGGAGGATAATGTTCTCGTGCCTCGCCCCTATACCTCTTTTAATGTATGTTAAGACTTTCTTTGCCTTTGCAGCAGCTGACTGGCATTGGTTACTCCAGTTTAGTCTACTATCCACTAATACCCCCAGATCCTTTTCCATATCACTTTTCCCTAGTGGTACTCCATTAAGTGTATATTGGTGACATCCGTTTTTCCTGCCCATGTGCATAGTCTTACATTTATCAACATTGAACTTCATTTGCCATTTTTCTCCCCAAGCCCCCAGCTTATCTCGGTCCGGTTGTAGCCGCACATTGTCCTTCGTTGTATTAATTACCCTGTATAGTTTTGTTTTGTCTGTAAATACTGATATTTTGCTGTGCAGCCCCTCTACCAGGTCATTGATAAATATATTAACAGAATGGGGCCCAATACTGAGCCCTGTGGCCCCCCACTAGCAACGGTGGCCCAATCAGAGTACGAACCATTTATTACCACCCTCTGCTTTCTATCTCTGAGCCAGTTCCTTACCCAGATACACGCGTTCGCCCAGTCCGAGCTTCTCATTTTATATATCAGCCTATTATGCGGCACGGTGTCAAGTGCTAGATAGATAGGTGGATATGAGATAGATATCTTCTTGTTGGTACACAAGACTAAACCTTTTGAACTGATGATAATGATGATGAAGATGACGTTGACGATAAACTAAGGAAAAAAGTTGTTAATATGGAAACTATGTGTTGCACCACAATTTCCAAAAAAGCTGTCTGGCTCCGTCCTGCATCTGCTAGACTTCTGATTGCATATTTCTTCTTGATGAGGACATCATTCTGGCGAGACACCCTGTTCTAATAGTCTGAAGAAGCCTTCATTATTTTTCGTGTCTGACTTAAAAGTATGTCAGATGACACATCACTTCGTGGATCTGGTCTTAGTGTGGTAATTAAGAGTTAAACATTGCACTTCCTCTCATGTCTGCAGTTACATTAGTACAAATAGATGGACATGTCGCTACTTTAATATTCGTATTCATCATGATTAATTACCACCGGCTTATCTGTAATAGCAATGACCTTTCGGACTGTAGCTTTATATTTTATATATGGGTTTTGGGGCATAAGACCTGAAGACTGGAGCCTAATAACGAGGTCAATAAAATAGGTTAAAGTATTTAAAGGGGTGATCCATAGAGTGACCGAAGGTAGGATGCAACTACCCTTTCCAATCCACTGTCTGACCTCTAAAGACATGCTGATTGGAGGCTGTACAGCTCCAATGTCCGAAGTCATCCGGCAGGGTATTCTTACTGGAGATTACTGGCCGCTCTGTTGTTGGGGGCCTCTGTTGTTGGGGGCAGTACTGGCTCTACCCAGCAGATGGTGCTATTTTATAATGGTGGAAAGAGAAAGCCCCCTAGGAAACTCTGAATCCAAAATTGGATTGCAAAGGGTTAAAGGGGTTATTTAGTTATAAATTATTGATGGCACATCCTGCTGATAATAGATCGGCAAGTGTCTGCCACGCACAGCCCACGCCGATCAGCTGTTTGCAGGGTCCGTGTGCTCATACAATGAGATGATTTCTGCAGGAAGCAGACAGTTCCATTCCCACTGCAGTGGCTAGGCCTGGTATTTCAAACTAAGTTCCCATTGATGTCAATGCAAGCTATGCCTGCTATACCACACCTGGCCACTGCAGCAGAAATAGAGCTGTCTGCTTTCTGCATAAATCAGCTCTGTGCACAAACGCAGTGGCCCAGGGGACCCTTGATTGGTGTAGTCCCTAGCAGTGGAACCCCGTTGATCTACTATTGATGACCATCTTTTTGATAGGCCATCAGTAGCTTACAACTGGACCACCCCTTAAAATGATGAAAATGCTTATCCGGGTGATCTTATTTACTTCCTGTTGCAACATATTCTGCAATGATGTAAAAGGATTGTTACTCTGCACATCAGTCCTTGTTCACAATGGGGCTCATAATCTCATTTCCCTATTTTAAATGGATTACAAAATCATGTCCCGCCCACCCAATGATACATAATAAATGATTGATCGCTGGGACCTCGAGTCATCAATAAGAGAGGGACAACCCCTAAGGCACACATGTGCACTGCCAGTTCATTCACTTCGGAGATGCCGTTCTTCTGATTCCTGGTGTCCCGGCAGTCAGACCACAGCGATCATTCATTTATCACCTGTGCTGTGGATACGAGGTATAATAAATCATTTTGCAGGAGTAACTCCTTTATCCCTCCACACCCCAGGATGAATCTGTATGTCCTAGGTGCATGGGATTAATAGAAGCCGAGCCTCTTTCATACACGACCAGTGCTGACTGCCTTTTACAGCTGAAACTGGCCCATAATGGCTGGGATTGACGTTCATGCCAATCACAGCTGTTAAGCCTTTAAATGCCCTGATCAATCTTTGGGGGTCCTGACCCCCCCCCCCCCCACACACGTCCCCCATCATCCAGCAATGAGATCGCAAGGTGCTGTGGGGCCTTCTGAATGTGCCATGCTCGCTCGAGTAACTGACTTATCCGAGCGTGCTCGCTCATCTCTAACAGCCAACCATCAATGGTTGTAGTAACCCCAGAGTATATGTCCTTCTATTGCAGATCATCCGTCATGTGTGAACAGCAGTGAATGAGAGCCGATCGACACTCGTTACAATGAGGCAATTCTCAACCTACCCAAATAGACCGCTAGGCCAGTGTGGTAGAAAGCCAAGCAACCTGTCGTAGACGAGAGCAGATAGAACCTAGATACAAGCGTTGGGCTCGTGGTGACCCACATAAGTGTTAATCTTTCTCTGGGAAAAGAGGATAGGATAAATATATGTTTCAGGTGTTTGACACATTCTGATGGTTTAGTGTCCTTTAATATCCTCTTTGTATCGGCTGAGTTGATGTTTATATTGGAGTTGTTGACTGGAGGATCAGATATTTAATATAGAGGGATAGAACAGCCGCAGTTACTCAGTATTGTTTTGCGTAGCTGTCCCACCTCTCAGCTCTCTGCTGCTTGAAGACCCCAAAAGTTTATAAAAAAAACCCTTGTATAGTTCTAGAATCTTCAGAAAGGAACACATGAGGTGCAGCAACAAGTGCCGACAGCTGGTCAAGGGGAAAGTAATCTACAACTTTATGGCTGGGCTCACACGAGTCGGATTCCGCATGCGGGAGGCCTGCAGTGGATTCTGGCTGGTAACCCTGTGTACGGCACTAACCTGTATTGTGGATGACCGCGGAGGCTCACAGGCGTTCATGCACAGTACAGGGTTTTCTTTAGTTTTTTGGTATTTCCCGCGACATCGCTTAGCGATGAAGCTGGTACCCGCAGCTATATCAATGGATTCCGTTCACGAGGAATCCATGGTAAAAAAAAAAAAGAGCATGCTGCAATTTTTCTTCTGATTGTGGAATGCGCAATTCATATCTAAAAAAAATCGAAAATACATGCCTTTCAATGTTTTACCGTAGATTGTCCGTGCGTACGCCGATCGCGGAATCCACAATTCAAATCCGGTTGAGTGAGCCCGGCCTATTTCTGAGCACATGAGGTGTAGCTAGCTTTCTACGGCCTCACTGCTCAACCTAAGGAAGTAGCGAGGTGCCAGATACAACATTTTATGAGTCTTCCCGGGACCCCAGTGAAAAGTCTGGATAAGCAGTACGGGTATATCGTGGAGAAACAATTGTGCTTCTAGTCGCCACCTCCGAGCCCAGATATATGAGAATGGGCTGTATGGAATGTCACCCTATGTGCCACCTGAATCAACAATAAAAGTAAGCTTTGCTGTTAATCCCTTCCTGTCTCCTGGAGCTCCTTCCCATTGGGGAACTGGCACCATGCTACACCACAACACTGTCCCCATGAGTAGAGACCAGCAGATAGCATTAAGCTCCCCCCCCCCCCCCATCATTTCACTGTAGTGCTGAACTAGTGGGAACTAGTAACCTCGGCCACTGACACAAGGCCTCCTGCCCTTGGTTGGATTTGAACCCTGGAGAACTGCAGTAACCACGTCACTAAGTTTTGGTGGGTTTCTTCTCCAGGAGCAGTGCTAAAGTTTCCATATCCTGTCTCAACTGTTCTTCTACAACATTCTCCAAAATGTTAGCATACACTACCCTACCAAAAGTACTTGGACCCCCCCCTATTAGCAGAATGGATTATGTCTTATTAGCATGTTGTGCGTCCTAATCCATGCTACATAAGACCCTTGGAGGTTTCAGCCATAGTTTGTGACGGGAATAGAAAAAGATAGCAGCAGCACTCCAAAGTTAGATCGCACTACTGGTGTAAGGTACCATGCACAGCCCAGAAAGGATCCCAACTCCGAGAGTCCACCGTTGATCATAAATGTAGAATACAGAAGTCAGCATGGCAGTATCCACTTAAAATTTCTTCTTTTTTAAGTCAAATACATCAAGGATGAAGCAAGCGGCCACGTATCGACCCTATACATGGGTCTTTGTCAAGCTAATGCCTCAGTCAACACACCCACATTAAATAGCACCTTAACAACAATCACCATAGTTTGTGACGGGAACTGCACGCTATTGGATATAAAGGTTATGTTGCGACACACAAGCCATTCATCATGAAGTGCAATGCATTCGCCAGTCTACAATGGTGCAATTAGCATCATTATTGATTGGACAGTTGAGTAATGGAAGAACGTTCAATGGAGTGACGAACCACACTACTCTATCTTCAAAACAGACAGATGTACCTGGGTATGGGGGATGCTGGGGAACCCCTTTTGCCTGAGTGTGTTGTGCCAACAGTTAAGTACAGCAGAGGTTCCATTATGGTCTGGGAATGGTTTTGTGGCTGGTCTCAGTCCATTGGTTGTAGTGACAAGAACCATGAACATTCTGGATAATAAGGCTAACTTCACACGGGTGAGTGCAATATGGGGCCAGAATCCCATCCCCATATTGCGCTTGGCATCCATGTGAAATCTCCAAGGATGCAAATGCCTCCACCGCAGAGTTTCTCTAATTGTTTCCATTGGGAGAGCTCGCACTGCATCACGTGCATTTTGCATATGGTGCGATGCTTCCGAGGGCCCCATTGAACAGAATGGGCGGTGCAGTGAAAGATCTCGCAGCATGGTAGAACATACTGTGATTTGTTTCCTGCATAGCATCGCAATGCTATGCAGGAAAACATCACTCCTGTGTATGACCCCATTCAAATAATGGCGTTCACATTTGTGCGAGCTTTGCGCAATGCACAAATCTTGCACAATTTTATCACCCATGTGAAGCTGGCCTAAGGGTTCAAGAGCGGCCTGGAAACCCTTCTTGGGTATAAGAATATTACTAGTTATAGTCACTGATTACTGAAGGGTTGGTGATACACGGATTATTTTGATTGTCAAATTTGATTTCAGAAGGAAGTTCTTTTTCTTCCTAAAATCTGGAGAATTGTCCTCTACCTCATAGGGTTTTTTGCCTTCCAGTGGATCAACATTGGGGAATAATAGGCTGAACTAGATGGACACAAGTCTTTTTTCAACCTAAGATACTATATTACTGGGTAATATGGTATTGTCCAACCAGGATGCTCTAAAATACTCTCGCAAATGCACACCAAACAGTGGTAAACAATGCAAACAACCGCAACAAGGGGAACACTGTCCCTAAAGAACCAACCCAGGGAAGGGACAAGCCTATACGTAGGTAACCCACCCTGAGACAGGCAAACCTGACCATTTACCTAGGCCACTAGCTGACCCTATGCAGGATAGGAGAAAACCACTGCAAACAAGATGTAAAAGGTAATAACCACTGTACTTAGCTTAACAAAGACGCAGGCAAACAGTAGATCCAGTTCCAAGCTTTGACTTCCTCCATAGCCAGAGGAAGACTGAAATTAAACAGCATTAAAGCTAAGCACAAGGCCAGGCTAAATAGTCCTGACAAATTACTCACAAGGTGAGGCCAAGTACCGTACATCTCACCTAATACCACTCCCACCAGAGCCAGAATATAGAGAAACACATACAAGACCTGTACCAGATTATTTAGAAAGGAAGCAATCCCAAATGCGCCGCAACAGTAATGTACTGCCGACAATGTGTCAATACTCTGTGAGTGGTCAGCTATAACTCCCAACAAGGCAACACGCCTTGTCACAAATACAATGCTATTTTACATTGGTTTAAGGATATGAATATTGGAGGATTGAACTGGCTGCACAGAGTCCCCACCAGAACCCTACTGAACATCTTTGGGATGGACTGGAACATCTGGTCAGGTAATATGAATAGCCCCTGTCGTCATGGAGAGAATTCTCCCAATGGTTGGAGGATGAATGGAGGGAAATACCAGCTAAAATGTATCAGACATAAGTAGAAAACATGCCACGAAGAGTATCCGATGTCATTAGTGCCCAAGGAGCCCCACTAAGTATTTACATATGGAAAAAAATACTAACTTCGATTCTTGCTCAGGGGTCCAAGTGCTTTTGGTCAGATAATGTATTTGGATGCGATTAGGTTAATTAAGGTACTCTTAGTAAAATGATGGATGCATTTTGTTACATCCGTGCAACGTACAGATGAAAGATTGTGTCCTTTTAGAACTGCAAACACCTACAACATTTGCACTGACAAACTACACCTCTCCAGGCAATGATGGAAGGACCCCTGTCCCTTACTAACCAGGGAAAGTGGGGAACCCCTTCCTAAAAGTGGGGTGCTCGTCCCGATAAGGTCGGCCCCACTGTCTTCATCTGGGACCTGGCTATCCCTGATTAGGAGCCTGGAGCATGCACCAAACACAGAGGATATGGCACTGTTCACACACACTGAACACAGAACAGGACTGCACATAAAGCACATGTCTGGCCACTTGCACACATGTCCCTGTTCACATCAACATACCAGGTTGTGCATACAACATATAATAGGAACCCCACCCACAGCTCAGATGCCTACAGATGGTAAACCATAGCCAGTCCAAGTGTCCTCACACCAGGGAGATAGAGACTCAGCCACCGTGTCAACATAGGGAGCAGTGTCAGGCATCAGCCATCTGACACACACATAGGACAACAGACGTCTGGGGGCCGCACCTATCCAAGGGAAGGGAAGAGGGGGTCTGCATATGATGCAGACAAGAACTACAGGTGTCCAGACTGTCCTCAGGGAAGGAAAGTGACACTTCAGACAGGTATGAAAACACAGCTCTGAGTGAAATTAACAGTGATACATAAAATGACCAGCAATATCTCACAAGAGTTTGCTAGTATTTATCTGCCACAGATGAGGGGGATTGGCTGGTGGAGAATACCACACCCTGCCAGCTCAATCAACCCCTACCTGTGAAGGTGTTCACAAAGAAACCTGTAGAACCACAGATCCCAGATGTACAAATGTAACACATTTACTAGGACAGAATACGCTAACTTGTTGAGTTTTTGTTTCCTGTGGATGTAACAAGCGTTAGCATGACATTTAACGCTGATGATAACAACTACGATGCTGGGTATCAAGTTATTGCGATACACCAGTCAAGTTATCACGATACACCAGTCATGTTATCACGATACACCAGTCATGTTATCACGATACACCAGTCATGTTAATGATTGTTACATCTGCACATCCACTGAATATGTTGTTGATTATCAAAGATACAAATTAGGAGAAAGAATGTTTCAGGCAATGTTCCAAATTGCGGATCCTGGGAAAGCGCAATTCTCCTCCATGATACACCCACAGCCTTAAGAAAAATGTAGACCACCTACTACTGGTGCACCTGTGTTCAATCATATTCTTCCCCTGCATATCATCAAGTCTTGAACAGATAATATAATACTTATCGTTTATCCCTTACAGTCTGAGTGAGGACAAGCCGAGATAGGAAAGCATCTATATAATAATGAATATATATTGACACAAAAGCTTAAAAATACAGTTTGGGTTCCTACTGTGTTCCTATGTTGACTACGAGATCCTGTATTTAACTTCTTCCTGCAGCCATTTTTCATGTTCCCGTTTTCATTTTTTCTTACACACATTCTAAAAAACCCTGGCTTGTTTATGTTTCCAGCGTCATATTTACATGAGGGTTGTTTTCTGCGAGACATATTGTGTTTTTTTCAAAGGTACCATTTAGCGTATCGGTACTATACTATCTCATGTATTAGAAAACTTAAAAAGTTTCAAAATAGTGAGAAATGGGAAAACACCCCCACAATTTTGTGATTTTTCTGTGGAGTGTTTTTTTTTTTTTCACAGGGCCCTAAAATGAGATCTCTTTACTCTGTGGGGCCGTCCGATTACTGCAACACTAAATTTGTTTATTTAAATCTAGTACTACTTAAAAAAATAACTTAAAAAATCGCTTCCTGTTGCCATCTTTGGACCCCTGAAAATTTTCTATTTTTCTGTCAGTTTTTTTTAAATTTATTTTATTGGTACTATTTTGGGGTGCAAATGACATTTCAATTGCTTTTTATGCAATTTTTTTTTTTCCCTAAAAAGCGCATTTCTGGCATTGCGTACTGATTTTCTTCCTATAGTGTTCGCATGCGAGATTAATGAATGTGATGTTTTAATAAACTTGACGTCAATAGACTCAATAATACCAATTTGTTATTTTATTTTTTTTTAATTTGTGGATGTAATGACTCAGAGATAGACTTTTTAACCCCTTAATGACGCGGCCTATTTTGGCCCAAAGAACTCAACGATCTTTTGGGGATTTGATTGCAGCATGTAAGGGGTTAAGAGCGCAGATTGATGTTCTCATCAATATCTGCCGTTGCAGCGGCTATCAGTCACAGCTGGTTGGCACTGCAGGACGGCACAGGCTCAGAAGTTTACATTCTGTTGCATTAAATAACCCAACTAAAAAAACGGATTAAAAACCTTTATTATTATTTTTTTACTTTTTACAAAAATTAAATGAATTTTAGTTTACAAATTTTAACTTTTTTTGTAATTCCTATAGGGGACTTGAACTTTTGATTACCAGACAGATTATAAAGTATAATGCAATACTATTATTGCATTATACTGTATTCTGACAGGTGTTCTCATAGAAGGCCCAAGGCTGCCATGATCCCCAGACAGCAGTCAGTCAGTTAGCAGTCATGATCAGGGGTAATGCTGATCGTTGCTGTTGCGGGCTGTTTTTGGCTGTCAAACAGAGCCAACGCCCACCGTGTATGGAGTGGGTTCAGTTCCTGAACCAGCCCCATACACAGACGTCTGACATGTGCCATACATGTACGGTGCATGTTAGGAAGGGGTTATAGGGGTTGACTGATAAAAAAAATGAATACCCTATTAGATTGAATTCATCTGTGGGCTGTTCCCGAGAACCTTGGGCGTAACTCACTTCAGACAGCACAACCGTCCATGCACTGTTCAATATAGGCATCAATTGAATACTTTTGGTTCCCAACTTCCATCTGTGTTCACTACACAAAACAGGTGAACCGGATAACACAATATGTGCATGTACCAGACAAATATTCCGTCTAGTGCTCATGCTTACTTCTGGTTTTAGAAAAGGGTGAAACAAGTAAACATTGGGCCACAAACTTCTGTAGCTTCATACGCACAGCGATCATGTCCACTTTGGGTTCATTTGTAGACCTCTACAAAAATACATAAAACACCGTACAATTAAATGTTCAATAAAATTACAAAGTACATATTAAAAACACACGGGAAATACATGTACAACATTTGGCTTGCCTCTGAGAACAAACGTTTTGTCAAGGCCAAACCACCAAGGGATCTGCAGCGGCGAGTGCATCTATGAAGACCAAACCTGTCGGAGACCGAAGCAGCGAGTGTTCCTTGAAAGACCAGCAGTAAGTTTAAGGCGAGGATCCAAGAAGCAATGAACGCTCAGTGGACTTGGCAACCAATAAGCACAGACTGGCTTTGAAATTTCAAAAATATTCCACAAAAAAACCCCCTCACACCCTCAACCTAGTCCACGAATGATATTCTTGCCTTCTTAAAGGCCCCAACAATTTGGCGAAATTGAACACGTGAACAACAATTATTCAGTGTAAATGCATATAAATAAGAGTCGTTGTACGCTCTCGTAACTTTTCAGAGTAATTATCTGTAATCTAGTGCTGTGATTTCCTGGTTTCTGGCACTGGTCTAGGGTGACATTACTACGTCGGCCCCAGATCATGTGATTCTCAGGGTGGCACTTATGCAGAGTCATTTCGAATTATAGAATGGTAGAGTTGGAAGGGACCTCTGGGGTCATCGGGTCCGACCCCCTGCTCAATGCAGAATTTCTAAATCATCCCAGACAGATACCTGCCCAGCCTCTGAAGCCTTCCATTGAAGGAGAATTCACCACATCCTGTGGCAACCTGTTCCACTCATTGATCCCCCTCAATGTCTAATATCTAATCTGTGTCTCCTCCCTTTCAGTTTCATCCAATTGCTTCTAGTCTTTCCTTGTGCAGATGAGAATAGGGATGATCCCTCTGCACTGTGACAGCCCTTCAGATATTTGTAGACAGCTATTAAGTCTCCTCTCAGCCTTCTCTTCTGCTAAATATTCCCAGATCCTTTAACCGTTGCTCATAGGACATGATTTGTAGACCGCTCACCATCTTGGTAACTCTTCTTTGAACTTGCTCCAAGTTGTCTGTGTCTTTTTTAAAGTGGGGTGCCCAGAACTGGACCCAGTATTCCAGATGAGGTCTGACTAAGGAAGAGTAGAGGAGGATAATTACCTTACGTGACCTAGACTCTCTGCTTTTCCTCATACATCTAAGAATGGTTTTTGCCTTTTTTTGCTGCTGCATCACATTGTTGACTCATGTTCAGTCAATGATCTATTAGTATACCCAAGTCTTTTTCACATGTGCTGCTGCTTAGCCCAATTCCTCCCATTCTGTATGTGCTTTTTTAAATTTTTCTTGCCCAGATGTAGGACTTTGCATTTTTCCTTAAAATACCATCACTGTCCAAACTTGTCTAGATCTTTGAATCCTCTCTACCTTCTCTAGTGTTAGCTATCCCTCCTAGCTTTGTGATACCGGGAGATTAATACCTCGTTTTCCTTTCAGTGCTGATAAGCTGGCTGGGTTGTCTTTCTACACAGTCAGCCTAGCAGTTTCTATATGAAAGTTTTTAAACTGACCCCTTGGTTCAAGGGTTGCCGGTTATACATCCTGTTTACTGGCTAATACTCTGTAGATAAGTGTGTTCTGTGCTCTGTGGTTATGGTGCTCATTAGTTCTGTTCAGTGTTCAGTTCCGTTCCATAAACCCAAGTATTTTGTGGATTAGTGTTCAGTTGTCAGTGTCTCCAGTTCACCTCAGACTGAGTTTTGGCTTCTGTCATACAGTGAAGTAACCCATTTCAGAGTGGGTGCTCTGCTCGAGAAGCCAGTCTGGTTTGAGCAGTTCAGGTGATACTTAATTGCCATTATCATAGTTCTTTGTTGCAGAATGTTCTAACCTCCTATGGTGGATTGTAAATATCCTGTTAATCTGTCCTCTGGTTTGATCTGTCCATTGGCCCCTTGATTCAAGTTTGCTAGTTATGCATCCTGTGTACTGGCCAATGCTATGTAGATCACTTTGTTCTATAATCAGTGATTATGGTGCTGAGTAGAGATGAGCGAGCACCAAAATGCTCAGGTGCTCGTTACTTGGGACGAAATTTTTGCGATGCTCGAGCGTTAGTTTCGAGTAACGAACCCCATTGAAGTCAATGGGCGACCTGAGCATTTTTGTTTATATCGCCGATGCTCGCTAAGGTTTCCATTTGTGAAAATCTGGGCAATTCAAGAAAGTGATGGGAACGACACAGCAACGGATAGTGCAGGCGAGGGGCTACATGTTGGGCTGCATCTCAAGTTCACAGGTCCCACTATTAAGCCACAATCGCGGCAAGAGTGCCCCCCCCCAACAATTTTTACTTCTGAAAAGCCCTCATTAGCAAGGCATACCTTAGCTAAGCACCACACTACCTCCAACAAAGCACAATCACTGCCTGCATGACACTCCGCTGCCACTTCTCCTGGGTTACATGCTGCCCAACCCCCCCCCCCCCCCCCGCACGACCCAGTGTCCACAGCGCACACCAAAGTGTCCCTGCGCAGCCTTCAGCTGCCCTCATGCCACACCACCCTCATGTCTATTTATAAGTGCATCTGCCATGAGGAGGAACCGCAGGCACACACTGCAGAGGGTTGGCACGGCTAGGCAGCGACCCTCTTTAAAAGGGGCGGGGCGATAGCCCACAATGCTGTACAGAAGCAATGAGAAATATAATCCTGTGCCACCGCCATCAGGAGCTGCACACGTGGGCATAGCAATGGGGAACCTATGTGCCACACACTATTCATTCTGTCAAGGTGTCTGCATGCCCCAGTCAGACCGCGTTTTTTTATAAATAGTCACAGGCAGGTACAACTCCGCAATGGGAATTCCGTGTGCACCCACAGCATGGGTGGCTCCCTGGAACCCACCGGCTGTACATAAATGTATCCCATTGCAGTGCCCTGGACAGCAGAGCTAACGTCAGATTAAATGCAGGTGTGCTTCGGCCCACACTGCATGCCCCAACCTGACCGGGGTTTTTAATTCATAGACACAGGCAGGTACAACTCCGTATTGTGAAGTCCCTGTGGACCGACAGCATGGGTGGATGCCAGGAAGCCACCGGCGGTACATAAATATATCCCATTGCATTGCCCATCACAGCTGAGGTAATGTCATGTTTAATGCAGGTGGGCTTCGACCCACACTGCATGCCCCAGTCAGACTGGGGTTCTTTAGAAGTGGACACATGCAGTTACAACTCCGTGTGGACCGACAGCATGGGTGGCTCCCTGGAACCCAACCGCGGTACATAAATATATCCCATTGCATTGCCCATCACAGCTGAGGTAATGTCATGTTTAATGCAGGTGGGCTTCGGCCCACACTGCATGCCCCAGTCAGAATGGGGTTCTTTAGAAGTGGACACATGCAGTTACAACTCCGTGTGGACCGACAGCATGGGTGGGTGCCAGGAAGCCACCGGCGGTACAAAAATATATCCCATTGCAGTGCCCAGCACAGCTGATGTAACGTCAGCTTAAATGCAGGTGGGTAAAAAATTTATTGGATTACACTGTAGGCGAGGGCCCCAAAAAATTGGTGTACCAACAGTACTAATGTACCTCAGAAAAATTGCCCATGCCCAGCCAAGAGGGCAGGTGAAACCCATTAATCGCTTTGGTTAATGTGGCTTAATTTGTAACTAGGCCTGGAGGCAGCCCAGTTAAAATAAAAATTGGTTCAGGTGAAAGTTTCAACGCTTTAATGAGCATTGAAACGTATAAAAATTGTTTACAAAAATTATATGACTGAGCCTTGTGGGCCTAAGAAAAATTGCCCATTCGGCGTGATTACGTCAGGTTTCAGGAGGAGAAGCAGGAGGAGGAGGATGAATATTATACACAGATTGATGAAGCTAAAAGGTCCACGTTTTTGATGGTGATAGAGAACAATGCTTCCATCCGCGGGTGCAGCCTACGTATTGTTTAGGTATCGCTGCTGTCCGCTGGTGGAGAAGAGAAGTCTGGGGAAATCCAGGCTTTGTTCATCTTGATGAGTGTAAGCCTGTCGGCACTGTCGGTTGACATGCGGGTACGCTTATCTGTGATGATTCCCCCAGCCGCACTAAACACACTCTCTGACAAGACGCTAGCCGCAGGACAAGCAAGCACCTCCAGGGCATACAGCGCAAGTTAAGGCCACGTGTCCAGCTTCGACACCCAGTAGTTGTAGGGGGCAGAGGCGTCACGGAAGACGGTTATGCGATCGGCTACGTACTCCCTCACCATCCTTTTACAGTGCTCCCGCCGACACAGCCTTGACTGGGGAGCGGTGACACAGTCTTGCTGGGGAGCCAGAAAGCTGTCAAAGGCCTTGGAGAGTGTTCCCCTGCCTCTGCTGTACATGCTGCCTGATCTCCGCGCCTCCCCTGCTACCTGGCCCTCGGAACTGCGCCTTCGGCCACTAGCGCTGTCGGATGGGAATTTTACCATCAGTTTATCCGCCAGGGTCCTGTGGTATAGCATCACTCTCGAACCCCTTTCCGCTTCGGGTATGAGAGTGGAAAGATTCTCCCTATACCGTGGGTCGAGCAGTGTGTACACCCAGTAATCCGTAGTGGCCAGAATGCGTGTAACGCGAGGGTCATGAGAAAGGAATCCTAACATGAAGTCAGCCATGTGTGCCAGGGTACCTGTACGCAACACATGGCTGTCCTCACTAGGAAGATCACTTTCAGGATCCTCCTCCTCCTCCTCCTCATGCCATACACGCTGAAAGGATGACAGGCAAGCAGCATGGGTACCCTCAGCAGTGGGCCAAGCTGTCTCTTCCCCCTCCTCCTCATCCTCCTCATGCTCCTCCTCCTCCTCCTCAATGCGCTGAGATATAGACAGGAGGGTGCTCTGACTATCCAGCAATATACTGTCTTCCCCCGTCTCTGTTTCCGAGTGCAAAGCCTCTGCCTTTATGCTTTGCAGGGAACTTCTCAAGAGGCATAGCAGAGGAATGATGACGCTAATGATTGCAGCATCGCCACTCACCATCTGGGTAGACTCCTAAAAGTTTCCAAAGACCTGGCAGATGTCTGCCAACCAGGCCCACTCTTCTGTAAAGAATTGAGGAGGCTGACCCCCACTGCGCCGCCCATGTTGGAGTTGGTATTCCACTATAGCTCTACGCTGCTCATAGAGCCTGGCCAACATGTGGAGCGTAGAGTTCCACCGTGTGAGCACGTCGCACAGCAGTCGGTGCACTGGCAGATGAAACCGATGTTGCAGGGTGCGCAGGGTGGCAGCGTCCGTGTGGGACTTGCGGAAATGTGCGCAGAGCCGGCGCACCTTTCCGAGCAGGTCTGACAAGCGTGGGTAGCTTTTCAGAAAGCGCTGAACCACCAAATTAAAGACGTGGGCCAGGCATATCACGTGCGTGAGGCTGCCGAGCTGCAGAGCCGCCACCAGGTTACGGCCGTTGTCACACACGACCATGTCCGGTTGGAAGCTCAGCGGCGCAAGCCAGCGGTCGGTCTGCTCTGTCAGACCCTGCAGCAGTTCGTGGGCCATGTGCCTCTTCTCTCCTAAGCTGAGTAGTTTCAGCACGGCCTGCTGACGCTTGCCCACCGCTGTGCTGCCATGCCGCGCGACACCGACTGCTGGCGACGTGCTGCTGCTGACACATCTTGATTGCGAGACAGAGGTTGCGTAGGAAGAGGAGGAGGAGGGTGGTTTAGTGAAGGAAGCATACACCGCCGCAGATACCACCACCGAGCTGGGGCTTGCAATTCTGGGGGTGGGTAGGACGTGAGCGGTCCCAGGCTCTGACTCTGTCCCAGCCTCCACTAAATTCACCCAATGTGCCGTCAGGGAGATATAGTGGCCCTGCCCGCCTGTGCTTGTCCACGTGTCCGTTGTTAAGTGGACCTTGGCAGTAACCGCGTTGGTGAGGGCGCGTACAATGTTGCGGGAGATGTGGTCGTGCAGGGCTGGGACGGCACATCGGGAAAAGTAGTGGCGACTGGGAACTGAGTAGCGCGGGGCCGCTGCCGCCATCATACCTTTGGAAGCCTCCGTTTCCACAACCCTATACGGCAGCATCTCCAGGCTGATAAATTTGGCTATGTGCACGTTTAATGCTTGAACGTGCGGGTGTGTGGCGGCGTACTTGCGCTTGCGCTCCAACACTTGCGCTAGCGACGGCTGGACGGTGCGCTGAGAGTGATTGGTGGATGGGGCCGAGGTCAGCGGAGTTGAGGGTGTGGGTGCAGGCCAGGAGACGGTAGTGCCTGTGTCCTGAGAGGGGGGTTGGATCTCAGTGGCAGGTTGGGGCACAGGGGGAGAGGCAGCGGTGCAAACCGGAGGCGTTGAACGGCCTCGTCCCACCTTGTGGGGTGCTTGGCCATCATATGTCTGCGCATGCTGGTGGTGGTGAGGCTGGTGGTGGTGGCTCCCCGGCTGATCTTGGCGCGACAAAGGTCGCACACCAATGTTCGTCGGTCGTCTGCACTCTCAGTGAAAAACTGCCAGACCTTTGAGCACCTCGGCCTCTGTAGGGTGGCATGGCGCGAGGGGGCGCTTTGGGAAACAGTTGGTGGATTATTCGGTCTGGCCCTGCCTCTACCCCTGGCCACCACACTGCCTCTTCCAACCTGCCCTGCTGCTGCACTTGCCTCCCCCTCTGAAGACCTGTCCCCAGTAGGCGTAGCAAACCAGGTGGGGTCAGTCACCTCATCGTCCTGCTGCTCTTCCTCCGAATCCTCTGTGCGCTCCTCCCTCGGACTTACTCCAATTACTACTACCTGAGTGATAGACAACTGTGTCTCATCGTCATCGTCCTCCTCACCCACTGAAAGCTCTTGAGACAGTTGCCGGAAGTTCCCAGCCTCATCCCCCGGACCCCGGGAACTTTCCAAAGGTTGGGCATTGGTCACGACAAAGTCCTCCAGTGGGAGAGGATTCGGAACCATTGCTGCCCATTCTGGGCAGGGGCCCGAGAACAGTTCCTGGGAGTCTGCCTGCTCCTCAGAATGTGTCATTGTAATGGAGTGAGGAGGCTGGGAGGAAGAAGGAGCAGCAGCCAGAGGATTCAGAGTTGCAGCAGTGGACGGCGCAGAATTCTGGGTGGTCGATAGATTGCTGGATGCACTTTCTGCCATCCACGACAGGACCTGCTCACACTGCTCATTTTCTAATAAAGGTCTACCGCGTGGACCTATTAATTGTGAGATGAATGTGGGGATGCCAGAAACGTGCCTCTCTCCTAATCCCGCAGCAGTCGGCTGCGATACACCTGGATCAGGAGCTCGGCCTGTGCCCACACCCTGACTTGGGCCTCCGCGTCCTCGCCCGCGTCCACGTCCTCTAGACCTACCCCTACCCCTCAGCATGCTGTATTACCAGTAGTGCAGAAACAGAATGCTGTAATTAAATGTGCCGCTTATTGGCCTGTGGTTGGAGGCTGACTTCGCTTACGGAATGCACAGACTGTTTCACTCTGGACAGGATGACAGCGGTGATGTAAGAGGCAACGCAGAGGCAGGAAAGAATTTTGCGCAAGCCTGCTGTAACACTTAGCTGGCTGCGTATGAATTAGGACAACTACCCCCAGCAGAGACTCAGGACGGTCACAGGTAGCCCAAATAGATTTTTTTTCCCAAATTTTTTGGGAAAAGCCCACTGCCTATATAGACTGGATATGTCTTTCACTGTCCCTGCCTCACCACCACTACTGGCCGTGGACTATGTAAAATTACTGCAGACTGTTTCACTCTGGACAGGATGACAGCGGTGATGTAAGAGGCAAAGCAGAGGCAGGAAAGAATTTTGCGCAAGCCTGCTGTAACACTTAGCTGGCTGCGTATGAATTAGGACAACTACCCCCAGCTGAGACGCAGTACAGTCAGGACGGTCACAGGCAGCTCAAATAGATTTTTTTTCCCAAATTTTTTTGGAAAAGCCCACTGCCTATATAGACTGGATAAGTCTTTCACTGTCCCTGCCTCACCACCACTACTGGCCGTGGACTATGTAAAATTACTGCTGGACGCAATGCTCTGCACGGCCGATATACAAAAAAAAAAAAAATGTGCAACACTGTAAAAAGCAGCCTCAACAGTACTGCACATGGTCAGATGTGGCCCTAAGAAGGACCGTTGGGGTTCTTGAAGCCTAAAATCACTCCTAACACTCTCCCTATAGCAGCTCTGGCATCAGCAGCACTTTCCCTGATCTCTGTCAGAATGCATCTGTGGCGAGCCGCGGGAGGGGCCGATTTATATACTCGGGTGACACCTGATCTCGCCAGCCACTCACTGCAGGGGGGTGGTATAGGGCTTGAACGTCGCAGGGGGAAGTTGTAATGCCTTCCCTGTCTTTCTATTGGCCAGAAAAGCGCGCTAATGTCTCAGAGATGAAAGTGAAAGTAACTCGAACATCGTGTGGTGCTCGCCTCTAGTAACGAGCCTCTCGAACACGCTAATACTCGAACGAGTATCAAGCTCGGACGAGTACGTTCGCTCATCTCTAGTGCTGAGTAGTTCCATTTAATGTTCAATTCTGTGGATCAGCGTACAATGGCCGATGTCACCAGATCATCTTGGATCAGGTCTCAACTTCTATCCTGCACCGGGGTTGCGATTTTTGGGGCATGTGCTTTGCTTGAGGGGCCAGGCCGTTTTGTGTGGTTCAGGTGATACTTAGTTCCTATTATCACAGTTCTTTCTTGAAATTCTCTTTAGCCTCCTACGTTAGACTGTAAATACCCTTTGTATCTGCCCTTTGGCTTAACCTCGATTCAGTTTTGGAATTTGTCATCTCCTTTACAGTGATACATGATCAATACAATGGTAGCGTTGACCTAGTTTGAGGCTTCTCGTGGCAATCCAAGTATTGGATTGCTGCTTGAAACAGGGGATATTATCAATTCTGCTAGTCATTACCCAAATCATTGGATGAAAGGAGTCTATGTTACAGTAATTGTCACAGATGACCTACAGATTTTGGTGGTACGTTGTGGAGAGCATGAATAATTCAATGCCTGAGCATCTTCATCTCCATAACTTCATTTTAGAGATTAGAAGAATGGAAATACATCAAGAGATTTGTGAAGGATGAAGAAATAATTAGAACTAATTCACAAAGGAGATACAATGTTCCTAAGATGTTTCCAAAGAATTTAACATACATTGTGCCTACGAGCGCCCCATAAAGAGAAGACATCAGTCTACAAACTCTTCTTATTTTCTATTGAAGCTTATAACAAGAAAAGATTTCTTACCGTCTCTTCGGATTTATTGAAGATTTTACTGTCAACACAGAAATCCAGCTAATTCTCCACAGCTTCGGGGTCTTTCACACTGAGGGCTCAGATTTTTGTCAATCAAATGCCGGCATAATAATTGCATCGCGTTATTAGCTGACTTGTTTTTCTGTGGCATGTAAAATCTTGGTGTAACATTATCAAACCTGCGAATTTCGCTCCCAGCAGTTGGAATAGCTGTACTATATTTTTTGCTTGTGTGACTAATACTTCACAAATTATGTTTAGCTTGCCAGTGGCTGATTGTGTGGTCGCGAAAGCCAAGTGAAGGGGAACATGGGGTAGTCATTAGAGAAAAATAGCAGAACAATGAGTTATGAAGTCAACAGAAGCATGTCGAAAAAGTTTCAGATAACGATAAAGACTTGTCATGAGCCCAATCGGTTATGCAGCGGGTGCGGACCCACTCTTCCAGTGATTGATTTGACTTAGGGCTACTCCCAATGGCAACTCCAAGAGGTTTCTACTCTTCACCCTTTAACCCATTTATAGAGGGATTTGGGCTTCTCTGCAGGAAACCTGGGAAATAGCCTCTGTACAATGACAGCTGACTCGGGAGTGACAGCTATTCGAGGGCTTGTTTTTTGCGGGACGAGTTGTATTTTTCCATGGCACTATTTAATATACCAAATAATGTACTGAAAAACTTTAAAAAAGTGAAGTAAAATGGAAAAAAAAAACACCATTTTGCATTTTTGCTGGGGTATTGTTTTTACGGTGTACACACTATGGCAAAAATGACAACTATTGGGCCGACTGTCCACTGCGTAGCATTTTCCGTAGCAGATTCCCTGCCACAGGAGCAGCCGTGGGAGAACGCTAAAGTCACCACGATTCTCCATGATGAACCTATCATTAGGTTCATTGCGAAGAATTGCGGCCAAATCACGGCATGCCGCGATTTTTATACTCGAGTGGAAAATCGCTGCGGATTTCAGGATGCGCTTTTCATAGTTATCCTACGGAAAACGTTCATTGCATTACCCGCGCGTGGATTACTGCCGCGGATAACGCAATGATATATCGCCCGTGGACTGGAGGCCTTATACGGTGGGTTAGTACGATTATGACAATATTAATGTATTTACTTTTTTTTTTGCTGCACTACTTTTAAACAATACATAATCTTATTTATTTTCCCACTGATATCATTATGTGAGGGTTCGTGTTTTGCAGGGTGGCCCGTGGCTTCTATTGTTACCATTATGGAGTGCATAGGACTTCTTGATTGCTTTTATTACTGTATATCTTTTCTTGGAAACAGGGTGACCAAAAAAGTGTAATTCTGGTGTTTTTTTTTTCTAATATTCACCTTCTGGGATAAATAATACATCATAAGGATACAGCGGACCTTTACAGATATGGTGGTGCCAAATATGTTTGGAGGCTTTATTTTTTTATTGTGAATATAAGAAAAGTGTTTTGGGCATTTTTGTAACCTTTAATTTTTAGAATGATAAAAATCTTTATTTTTCACCTATTTTTGCCTTCCTGTTAGTTCACATACGGGACTTAAAATTGTGATTGTTTGAAACCTTATACTGCAATTCTTTAGTATAGCGATATATGGTATTTCTGCCTACATTCTATAAGGGTGGCTTTACACGAGCGTGTGTGTACATAGGTGAGTACATAGGTGTGCACCCTTGTACGCACAAAAACATGCGTGTGTGAAGGTTCGTGCATTGCCTTCAATGGAGCCGCGGCTGCTGATTGGCTGAGGCGCTCAGCCAATCACAGGAAGCCCTCGCCTGTCATTCATTCAGCGACAGCTGCCTGTGATTGGCTGAGCGCCTCAGCAAATCAGAAGCAGCTTTTTCAGCAGGTGGGGATTTTAATTCTCCACCTGCTGAAAGAACTTCATTGCAGAGCGGAGACAGCGGACACAGAGGAGACAGGACGCGACTGAGCCCTGGCAGCTAAAGAAAGGTGAGTATGCTTTGGTTTTGTTTTTTTTTATGCCAGTTTGGCTTGTTTTTCAGGGAAGGGTTTATATGTAAAGCCCTTCCATGAAAAAAAAATTATGGGTTCCAGCATCTGGATCCTCTAGCGCAGCTGTCATATGCGGTAGGCAGATGTGTTCTTTATCCCCGCGGGGGACACGGCAGCGGCGGACAGGTAATTATATATATATATTTTTTTAACACTAAAAGGGAGGATTTTTAGGGAGGAGCTTATATTTAAAGCTCTTTCCTGAAAATCATTTCAAGGGTGCAGCAGACCATTGCCTTCAATGGAGCTGCAGCCGCGGCTCCATTGAAGGCAATGCATGCATTCCCTATAGTGCATGCATGTCTTATCTTTATAGGCACATGCTTGTAAAACACGGACATGTGAACACACCATAGGGAATGCAGTGGTTGTAATAGATGCGTGTTTTTGTGAGCGCGTATGCACGCACATAAATACGCTTCGTTTGAACGCACCCTTAGGCAGAAATGCATGGCAGTCCTAGGGGCCTTCAGAAGGTCCACAGCTGACATAGCAACTGAACGGCACCTTGTGATCACATCAAGATGGGGCTGTTCAGGACCCCCGAACTCCGATCAGGACATTTAAATGCTGCTGCCAGAATTAACAGCAACATTTAAATGGTTAAAATATGCACTGAGCATGAGTGCTGACCATGGCTGTTGCTGGCCGTTGTTAGCTGTCAGAAACAGCTGACACCTGCCCTGTATGTAGAGGGATCCACTCCCGAACCCACTCCATAAAAACCCCAATGCTGGAAGGCGTACATGTATGCCCAAAAGCATCAAGGCGTTAATGATCGGGCTGAGCACTTTTGAATCATCTGATGTAATCGTGGAGGGCTTGTGGGTTACTATAACAACAGAATGCTAGATCCTGGCATCCTATTGCCTATGATGGCTGTTGAAAGCAATACATTATCATATCTGTTATGGCTCAAGTCCCCTACAGGGACATACAGAATGCCAGAATTAATGTTTTCTCTCCCTGCTTTAAAAAAGAAATCAATAAAACAAGCCCTCATACGGCCATGTCGATGGAAAAATAAAAAAGTTATGGCTTTTGAAAAGTGGAGATGAAAATCCTCAGAAAATAGTTGCGTCCTCAACGCCAAAATGGGCCGCGTCATTAAGGGGTTAATAAACTGTTCAAGTTTGCACAGCAAGTATGTCTGACGACTATTCCTACACAGAGAACAGACTCCCATAATGTGCCAGACTTGAGCCCCAGCATAGCAATATGTATGGGGCTGGAGGTCACAGAGGCTATCCTGGTGGATTGGGAGTCACCACAGCCTACACCCTGGTCAGCGACACCCTCTTCATTATAACCAGGTGAGTAATTACGGAATGCCAGGTATGCAGTATTAAATCTTCCACTGCTCTACACCAACAGGAAGCCTCACATTAACCAGTTCACTTCCATAGACCTGTAGGCATCTTTATATTAACCCCATATGTGTTTTCAACCAAGAGTTTCTGACATTAACCCCTTTGCTTTCCTAGACCACCATATATATTAACTTTTACCCCTTCACTGCCCAAGACCACCATGAATTCTGAAATTAGCCCCCTTACTCTTCTGCGGATAGCGGATAACATAAAGGTATACACCTTTTATGCAAAGTTGCTATCAAATTAATCGCAATCAAATGTTATTAAAGACTGTAGTGCGGTTCTGCTGTAGATTTTGTGTCTGTAACTCTCCATTATCTTCTCCTGGCACTTCAGAAGTGTTTATTTCCAGGTTGCCCTGGATATGTCCTGTAGCCATTCCAGCGCTATAGACCAGGGACGGATTTTTTTCTCTTCAGCTTTCAGATTTGGATTGTTGACAAATAGCAAGGCAGCACTTAAGCGGGGACGCAAGAAATTGTGATAAATGTTTCAAGCTGCATAAAGATAGGGAATGCGGCGGCCATATTGGAAAATAGCAATGTGAGCAAACATAAAAAATGGAGGACAGGATAAGGCTCTATTTACATCTTTGCCGGAAGCTCCATTCAGAGTCTCCGGAGCAGATCCAGCATGGAATGCTGAACGAAAAAGTAGTGTATGCTGGACTTTTTCGTCTGGTGAAAAAGTACAGATGCAGGAACTGAACGGACACCATTATAGTCAATGGCATAGGCGTACTGGCAGGGGGTACCAGGGTCACAACGGCGACCTGGCCCCTGCGCTTGAGGGGGCCCAGAGGCCGCCCTCCACCATACACGTTCACTTTGTACTGCACTGTCGGCTGCCGCGTGCTTAGTGTGGTCCGGCTGACAGCGTGTGGTCCGGCTGACAGCATGAGCCAGAGAGGAGAGTAGGTGAAGGAAGGGGGGAGGACTTGGAGAGATGACAGGGGAAGAGGGGGGGGGGATGGGGGAAGGAGCAGAGAGGACAGGGACACAGACCCACCGGCTCAGCACAGCACAGCATCGAGTGGACCAGAGATGATTTCATCTCCCTACTGCTTCCCTCCTGCTGACACAGCTGCTCTCCTCACCAAAGAAGTAGTCCGGCCACCGGGGATATGTATCTATCTATCCATCTGCTTGTCTGCCTGTCTGTATGTCTTTCTATGTGTCTGTCTATCTATCTATCTATCTATCTATCTATCTCCTATCTATTTATGTATCTATCTATCTCCTATCTATCTATCTATCTATCTATCTCATATCTATCTATCTATCTCATATCTATCTATCTATCTATCTATCTATCTATCTATCTATCTATCTCTCTATCTCCTATCTATTTATGTATCTATCTATCTCCTATCTATCTATCTATCTATCTCATATCTATCTATCTATCTCATATCTATCTATCTATCTCATATCTATCTATCTATCTATCTATCTATCTATCTATCAATCTAATATCTATCTATCTATCTATCTATCTCATATCTATCTATCTATCTATCTCATATCTATCTATCTCTCTCACATCTATCTATCTATCTATCTATCTATCTATCTATCTCATATCTATCTATCTCTCTCTCACATCTATCTATCTATCTCATATCTATCTATCTATCTATCTATCTATCTATCTATCTATCTATCTATCTATCTATCTCCTATCTATCTATCTATCTATCTATCTATCTATCTATCTATCTATCTATCTATCTATCTATCTATCTATCTATCTCCTATCTATCTATCTATCTATCTATCTATCTATCTATCTCTGAATCTCTCTCATATCTATGTATCCATCTATGTATCTATCTATCTCCCTTAGGCCTCATGCCCACTTGCTGAATCCCGCAGCGAAATCCGTGCATGCCCGCAGACATGGAGAGGGAAAATACATTATACTCACCTCTCCGGACGCTGCGGGGCCCCCTTCTGTGCTGGTAGGATTTTCTTTCTTCCGGTCGTTGGATGTGTTCGGCACGCTGGCAGTGGGCTGCGTGCATGCACACCAATATTTTAAAAAATCTCCTGTTCTCCCACGTATCCGCGGCACAGCGCAAAACAGCTGCGGGTGTGCCGTGGATACGAACGGCTTCCATAGGCTTCAATGGAAGCCGCAGGAGTCGTCCGTGCGTCAGATCTGCAGGAAAATGGAGCATGCTGCGACTTCTTCCTGTGCGTGTGTCCGGGAAGGAATCCCATCTGCATGCTTTTAGGTGCCCTACTGATGCTAATGCATCCCTATGGGCAGCAAGACGCACAGATCTCTCGTGCGGGGGCCACGCGCAGATTTTATAAATAAAATCCGCACGTGGACATTGGCCCCCAGGAATAGGTACGGGGCGAGGGGGAAAAAGGACCCGGGGGGGGGGGGGGGCGAGCTGAACTTTTGCACCTGGGCCACTGAGCCTTTAGGTATGCCCCTGGTCAATGGGGTCCATTTGGCACATGTTGGTTTTCGTACGAGACGGATCTGTTCATCCAGGAGATTCTCCAAGGAGAGGTGGGAATTTAGCTTAAGAGGGAAATGCCTGCTTGACTTCTACCCCTAATGAGCCGTGCATAAACAAGGCACAAACCTTTTATATCTGGAATATTTGAATTGGAAAATTGGAATCCCCCGTTAATGTTGTGTTGTATCAGGAGCTTTACTGCAATGTTTAACCTCCTATTCATATTGACAAGAACTTATTATCCAACTCTTCCCGAGCGCTCAGGCCCGCCCCACCGCTGGTCAGTACATGCAAAGGAAAACAAGAACTTCACTGTCAACTTTGACACTTGTGCAGATTACTTGAATTACTTGAATTGGCAATTATACAAATTGCTTTGCACTTTCTTCTTGTATCCATTATCAAGTCTGAAATTTGCAGCTTGCGTAGTGAAGTGCTGAAAATAACTGTGTGACTGCGCCGCTGACTTCAGACGATAATTGTATGAAATAAGTCAATGAATTTTCATGAACAATGCAGGCGGAGATTGACATTCTAAAATGTTACTTGTGTTGTTGTGTTGATGCTTACGGAGACGAATGGAAGCACAAGAGCTATTGACTCATTTCTTATGGTAAGCCCTTTTTTAAAAAAAAAAAGAGGAAATCCACCAAAATCCAGTTTAATGTCTTTTGCGGTACATTTTGTATATGAATCAACAATCAGCCGGAGACGCGTTCTGACCCTGCAGGCTCTGCATTCCTCATAACATCAATAAGAGAAAATAGTTCATTGTCACAGATCACTAAAACAAAGGAAACAATTGAAGCGACCCACAAATAACCGTGCAAACCCATGTGTAGTAGCCCAGAACACCATCCTGGTCCCCTCCATAAATGTCATACATGTCTGTCCTATGTAGATGCACTGTGCAAAGCCTGTCCTGTCATATCCAGTGTGTGTGTTGCACAGCTGTGGCGCTTAAGAGGTTAACAGTAATAAAATCACTGCCTGCATGTAAATGTATCAATTTGTCTTGTCATGTGGTGTGAGAGAAGGTATAAATGTGAGTGCTTGAGAGTGGGAAGAGGGCTAGTCCATCTTCTGGGAGAGAGAGAGTGCTAACACAGAGCCACATGGAAGCACCTTCAGCTTCCATGTAGGTGACGATGGAGGAAGAGGAGAGATATCCCGTAGGGAGTGAAGTTTGGATATGGAAAGAGAGCAATTCCCAATTATTCTGTATAGAGGAACCCATCGTACAGGTATCAATTCACACTACAGGCTTTTCCTGTGGGGCCATCCAAAGTCAGGAGCACAGCACAGAGGTACTCTTTAGATTCACACCCTCACACCTGCTGTGTGGGGTGCTTATTGCTTAAGCCTCCATTTAAATAATTGTCTTCCGGAGTGTCTGTGGAGTGACCCCTACCCCCTTTCTCTTCCAGAGTGCTCCCAATCCAGGAGCGGTGCCATAGAGATAACGTGGACTGTAGAACCAGTTTCATCCTGTGTATCCTCTCTGAGCTCTATTCTACGCTAATTTAAGAGAATTGTACCTGTATTGCCTTGAATACCTGTTTGTCAAAGTTAATTAAGTTTGTTAAAGTTTTACGAGGCCCAAACCATTGCTGGGGACACGATGTACGATACACAAGTCTCTGTGTTATTTCTCTGTCGCGTAGCATACCAGTGTGTGGCAAAAGTGGCATCACGAGTGATATCTACTACTACTCCTCTCATCCCGTTTATTGGCATGCCCTATCCAAGGGGTGTCAAAGCTGGCCTGCAGTCCTGCTCTGCCTTGGCTACGTATCATCCCTCTGGGACCAGAGCCTGGCAAGTGCCGCCGTGACAAGCCAACACTTAACCCTCCCAGCTCTACACAGTAGTCAAGTGTCCGGGGTCATCCCTCTGGGTGCTGCACATGGAAGAAAGTATATCCATACATTGACATGTATCAAGGAACAAGGACGAGTTATAACAACTAAAACGGTTGGAAACATTGCACCATATATCCAAAATTACTAATATAATAAGAGGTAGTTCACAGCACATAAGTTAACCCTATAGTTACTGTACAACATATTTGCAAAGTCTTCAGACCCTTTCACTTTTTTACAATTTCTTTCATGTTTTTCCCCATAATTCTGCATTCAATACCCCAGAAGGACGGAGTAAAAGTACAATATTAACATTTTTGTAATTTTTTTAAAAAGAAAAAATAACATTTTGCATTAACATAAGTATTCGCACCCTTTGGTAGGACACTTGGAATGTAGCCCTGGGGGTCTACCATTTCTCTTGCTCATCTTTGAGATGTTTCTACAGCTTGATTGGAGTCACCTGTGGTAAATTAGCTTGATTGGACATCATTTTAAGAGGACCCCCCCCCCCACACACACCTATATAACGTCTCACAGCTCACAATGAAAGGTTCTGGGTATATAATTTGAATAACTCATATTGGCCCATCTACTAACGTCCAGGTGACCGAGTTTTCAGATGGTCCTAATGCTAATACCAGGTGGTTTAATCTTAACCTGGGAAAGATGGGTACCTACTAGAGATGAGCGAGCATATTCGTCCGAGCTTGATGCTCGTTCGAGTATTAGGGTGCTCGAGATGCTCGTTACTCGAGACGAGCACCACGCGGTACTCGACTCGATTAAACGAGCACTGACCATTGAATTCAATGGAGCCGGCAATAAATATATAAGCCCTTCCCTGCAATTCATCCAGAAATGTGTAAAAATAAAAAAAATATATATACTCACCTTGTCCCGGCAGATGGAGTTCAGCGCGGCCGGCCTGCAGTGGGTGTGAAGGGGGTGTGAGTCAGACATGCCTCTGATTGGCTCAGCGCTGAGCCAATCAGAGGCAGATCTCACTCACACCCATTTATGAATTCATGAATGGGTGAGTGAGTGTTGCCTCTGATTGGCTCAGCACAGCTCTCAGCTGAATGACAACTGTTCAGCACCACAGTGCAGGGGACAGCAGGAGAAGACGCTGCTGTGCCCGGCAGCTGAAGGGAGGTGAGTATCTATTTTTTTGGTTTTTTAAATCACTTTTAATTCATTTCCAGGGAATGGCTTATATGTAAAGCCCTTCCCTGAAAAAGAATTCAGGTGTGCCAGCGGACCATTGTCTTCAATGGAGTCGCCGGCAGCAGCAGCGGCTCCATTGAAGAGAATGCCTGCATTTTTATTCTTTTTTACACTAAAATCTTTCTTTTTCAGGTAAGGGCTTATATTTTTAAGCCCTTCCCGAAAATTCATCCCGCGCTCGCCGGCAGCCCATTGCTTTCAATGGAGCGGCTGTATTGCTGGCTCCATTGAATTCAATGGGCTAACATCGTTCTGCTCTGCCACAGCTGTTACAGCTGTGGCAGAGGAGAACAATCGTTATGCTGCCACTATTGTGGCTTAATAGTGAGACCTCGGAGCCCGAAATGCAGCCCTGCATGTTGCTCCTCGCCTGCCCTATCCAGTTCTGTGTTTTTTTACATGACTTTGGTGATTTGCTAAGATTTTCACCAATGAAAACCTTAGCGGAGCACCAGTCATATACAAAAATGCTCGAGTCGCCCATTGACTTCAATGGGGTTCGTTACTCGAAACGAACTCTCGAGCATCACTGAAAGTTCGACTCGAGTAACGAGCACCCGAGCATTTTGGTGCTCGCTCATCTCTAGTACCTACCTCTCAGAATGCTCCTCTTGGGACTAAGCCTACAAACAAAACCAGGGAGGGTAGGATACCCTTTATGTGGTCCAATAGGAGGGACAGAAGGTAAATGGGCGACAGGCGTGCACGACCAAGTGAAGGCAGCCAAGACTCCACAATATTTGTAGAAAAAAGGATAAAATGGGTCAGCACTACCCAATAGAAATCTATAGGTGTGCGTTAAACCACGGCTGCAACATACAACAGAAGCAGAAACCAAATAATGGCAACAGCACGCATAATACATTTACTATCAGAGGTCTACATACCTATAATAAATACTCTAACTACATTACATAAAGCAAGGTCCTTGGTTCTTTCCCAGGTTAAGATTAAACACCTGGTATTAGCGTTAGGACTAGAGATGAGCAAGCATACTCTCTAAGGGCAATTGTTCGAGCGAGCATTGCCCTTAGCGAGTACCTGCCCGCTCGATAGAAAAGGTTTGGGTGCCGACGCGGGGGAGCAGTGAGTAGCGGCAGTCAGCAGGGGGTAGCGGGGGGGAGAGAGGGAGAGAGAGATCTCCCCTCTGTTCCTCCCCGCTCTCCACCGCAGCTCCCGAACCTTTTGTCTCGAGTGGGCAGGTACTCGCTAAGGGCAATGCTTGCTCGAGCAATTGCCCTTAGCGAGTATGCTCGCTCATCACTAGTTAGGACCCATCTGAAAGCTCGGTCACCTGGACGTTGGTAGATGGGCCAATATGATTTGATCGAATTATATTCCAAGAACCTTGCATTATTTAATGTGGTTAGAGTATAGACCACATAAATCTATACTATATCTATATAGTAAGTTCAGTTCTGGTACTGTGTCTATGTAGAAAAGCTCAGTTCTGGTATCTTATATAGTAAGCTCAGTTCTGGGACTGTGTCTATTCAGTAAGTTTGGTTCTAGTACCATATGTAGTAAGCTCAGTTCTGGTACCATATCCATATAGCAAGCTCAGTTCTGGCACTTTATCTATTCAGTAAGCTTGGTTCTGGTACTAAATGTAGTAATATGAGTTCCGGTACCATATCTATGAAGCAAGCTTATATATACCATATATAGTAAGCTAAGTTGTTGTACCATATATAAATTTGGTTATAGTACCATACATTATGTAGTAAGATGGTACCATATCTATATAGCCAGCTCTGTTCTGGTACCCTATGTACTAAGCTCAGTTTTGGTGCTTTATCAATAATAGTTAGCTTTGGTTCTTCTACCACATGTAGTAAGCACAGTTCTGGTACCATATAGATGCAGCCATGTCAGTTCTGGTACCATATGTAGTGAGCTCCATTCTGGTACTGTATCTATGTAGTAAGCTCAGTTCTGGTATCATATCTTTGGTTTCGGTACAATACGTAGTAAGTATTGTAGAGGCATTGTGTTTTGCAGTAAACTCTGTTCTAATATTTTATCTATGAGTAAGCTTGGTTCTGGTACCATACCTTTGTAGCAAGTGTCAGCTTATTTTAAATCATATGGCGGCGGGGGCCACAATCTTTATACTGCCCAGGGCCTAGGGTAGACTTAGTATGCCATTGATTGTAAATTGCTTGCCAAATATCCCAACAATATATTATCATACTGCAATGAAGTCTCTGATATGTGTCGTCTTTCTGCACGAACGCCTGACACATTTTTCACACCTCAGCGATATTTTAGGATTACATTTATGACTAAGCTCCGTCTTATAATAGAATCTCAAACATTACTTGGAAATTATAGCAGGTTCTTATCTGCCCGGTATAAAAATACATTTGTTCTCATTGAATGTCGCTGGAACAGCATAAAATGCACCTTTACAAATATATAATGGGACCTGCTAAAAACCGGAGCGAAAAACAAAGGCGTGAAATGATCAACCCGCGTCCTTCTAATAACTCTCCAGACTGAACCCCATTATATTTGCTCTTTCGTAATAAGATAAAAGTACATCAAACGCTGCTGATCTGCACGTAGGGAAAATCCATTAACACAACGGGAGATAAGTACTCAACTGCCTCATTTTTTTTCTGAAGATACTTTTATTTATCCCACTAGAAATGTACAGTAATCAACGATCGTACGGCTCAGAATCTGCCCTTTAACATGAATTATGATCCTATGGCAGCCAAAAATATATGTACCGAGGAGGGGGAGGGGGGAGATGAAAGTTTTCATGCCATCTGGTGAATCTGTCAACACATGACCCATTAAGGACAATACCGTAAAATCTCATGTCATCGAAGCCATGTATTTATACAACGTGCCTACATTCCTCCGTTCCTTCCAGTTGCTATGTGTCTGCATGGCGGGGGCTTATTGAATGTATCCTTTCCGAAATGTCAGGAAATCTGATACTGCAGGAGCAAAAGGAATGAAAATAGAAAAGTATAGGAATGTGCTAGCGGGATAGGAGACACGAAGCCTCACATATCATATGCTTCGCTGCACAGCAGGACCCTCTAATGACACATATACAAAAGATATATATATATATACAGATACTGTACATTCTGTAAAAAAATATCAAGCCATTGTCGTTTTGCTACAAAACTTGGCATGCAGTTCCATCTCAGAAATATCACAGGATTACAGTTGTGACATGATTAGATAAACAGTCTTGTCACCGAAGGCCCTACTAGTGGTTCCCCCCTTGGCCTATAAGAGGCTCTCAGAGGCCCCTTGTGTGTAGTGACCTCTTATTCCGCTTGTAGATCTTGTTGGCCCTAGACACCTCTACGACGCAGAGAAGAGATATCACCCCGTTACCAGAGTCTGAGAGGGGAGCATTATTGGGATGTGAGAAGCTGGATGGTCTTACCGATGTATTTTCCCCCACCTAGGCAGTTCTGAACAGACTGTTAGGACCAGTGGATGTGTGAGGGCACACAAGGTGACTGGGCTCAGGACGCCCCCTACAGACCACCAGTAGAGAGGAGCATCTGACCAGACTGTTAGGAGGTGTTGGGACCAGTGGATGTGTGAGGGCACACAAGGTGACAGGGCTCAGGATGCCCCCTACAGACCACCAGTAGAGAGGAGCGTCTGAACAGACTGTTAGGAGGTGTTGGGACCAGTGGAAGGGGGCACACAAGGTGACCGGGCTCAGGACACCCCCTACAGACCACCAGTAGAGAGGAGCGTCTGACCAGACTGTTAGGAGGTGTTTGGACCAGTGGATGGGGGCACACAAGGTGACCGGGCTCAGGACGCCCCCTACAGACCACCAGTAGAGAGGAGCGTCTGACCAGACTGTTAGGGGGTGTTGGGACCAGTGGATGTGTGAGGGCACACAAGGTGACTGGGCTCAGGACCCCTCTACAGACCATCAGTAGGAGAGGATAATTTGATCATCTGACAAGAATGGGCAGCTCCAACTGTTTCTTTATCTTCCATCGAGAGATAGGTGGCACCATCATTACAGACCCCTATGTCTGTCGGAATCGTTTCCAAGCGCTTGGCTGAAGGACATTTGGTCTCAAGACACCCATTACATGTATAGCCTCTGACACTCACCATCACCCACCATTCCAGTGGTGTAGTGAACAACGAAACTAGACTGCTACAGAGTGGAACCAGGTTGTCTTCAGTGATGAATCCAGGTCTAGTTTGTGCACTGATGATGTCAGTGTTCATCCGTAAGAAAAAACTTTGTCTGGGAAAGCACAAGTTGGTGCAAACACAATTGCATCAACATATAATGTATACTTTGTTTCTCACCGCGTCAAGCTTGACAAAGACCCTCTACATCTTGGGTCGAAACATTCCTGTGGTGATGCGGTGAGAAATAAAGTATACATCATATGTTGATGTAATTGCGTTTGCACCAACTTATGCTGTTCCAGACAGTGTTTTTTCTTACGGACGTTTTGTGGATCCAGAGCCAGGATCTTTTATTGGATGTGCATTCATAACCTGCCTGCTACTGTAGAGTTCGGTGTGCTGCTGGAGTTGCTGTATATTTGGATTGTCAGATGATGGCTGTGTTCATGTCTGGACACCTCAGGGTGAGTGCCTCAATCCTGCCTTTGCTGTGGAGCGGCACACTGCCCCCTGCTGGTGTAATGGTCTGGGGGGCATCGCATACGACAGTCAGTCCCCCCTAGTAGTGGTATGAGGGACAATGACAGCTCAGCAATATCAGGACATCCTGCAGCCACATGTGTTCCTCTCATGGTGGCTTCCAAGAGGCAGCATGGTAATGCTCGGCCGCAAATGCAAGGGGGTCACATGAATGCCCCCACAACATTGCCACACTCCTATGGCTGCCCGATTGCCAGATTTATCATCAATAGAACATGTGTAGGACCATCTGGGACACCAACTTCAATAGCCTGCATGATCTAGAGTCTCGGTTACAACAAATGTGGAGTGATATGCTGCAGAACCTGTATGCCTCTATGCCCACCCATATCACATCTTGTATCTAAGCTAGACGCAGTACAACACTGTACTGGAGCCTCCATGACCACCTGTATCACATCTTGTATCTAAGCTAGAGGCAGTACAACAGGGAACTAGAGCCTCCATGCCAGCCCGTATCACATCTTGTATCCAAGCTAGATCAATGGAGAAACAACCACTTGCAGCACATAAATTTTGTGCAATAAATAGAAATTAAACACCTGCCCAGCTGGGCACTAACTAGACAGCACTTTGCTCACCTAGCAATAACATGCAGCGTTTGTCAGCAAACAGTCAGAATTTCACGGTGGACCTGTGTTCGGTCCTAGGATCTGACCCAGACTGCCTTGGATTGCAGTCTGTTATGTTTTAGTAAAGATATCATTGAAGACAATTGAGCTAACTGGGAACCAAGAAAAAGTCCTGTACTGGATTGGGAGCGGGAGTAATGGGTCCCACCACCAACCTACCCATCGCTCCAATAAAATCCAGCCTTTAGCATATTTGAATAACAGCTCAGTAAACTAAGTTTACTATAATTACAGATGGAGCAAAGCCTAACCCAAGGCTGATAATTTGTTGCAACCAGTCATCTTGTCTTAACAAAACAACAAATATTGAAAGGCTTTTGGAAAGGCAAGAAAAAGTTTTGTGAGCTAAGTGTCAAGTTAAAGGAGGCACTAACTTTTCAGAATACGTCTGCTCATCAACTATCTTCATCATTTCTGCAATATAATTGTATTACAAAGTGTGCTGCTTTACCGCTGTAAATCACGTTTGAAGCGCCTGTCTAATGATTATTCCTTATTTTAGTACCTACTTCTAGTCCTGTCCAGCCTAGTCTGTTAGTCAGTGTCTCTTGATCCACAGTTTTCTAGACTAGTCTCTCTATGCCTTGAGTAATTCCAGCATTTGCTTCTTTAGCCTCTTCTCTGGGCCTTAGTGCCTTCCAGTTCTCAGAGACAACTTAGGACTGTTTAGGGACAGTGAGGTCTGGTGTTGAGGGACAGTGTCAGGGAGAGATTAGGGGAAGACATAGGAAGACCTAGTATTAGAGACCTCAACCTGCAGCTACAAGTGCTTCCACTCTGACCCCTGTGTGCAGTGGCACTAACAGCAGGTGTCCGCTCAGCTGATCAGCCGAGGTCCCGAGTTGCAGATCATGGCTGATCCAGTATCAATATTTTGTCTGGAAAACCCATTTAAGTGTTTATACTGGAGCCTCTGAGCAAGGATGACAGTTATACCCGTATGAACATTTGTGTTCCTAGTTCTTTTTCAGTTCTGTATGGTGTATTTGGCTTCTATTCTGGGTCTTGCCTTGTCTGTGGTCAGTTCTGTCTTCATTCCATGTCTGTTTGCCCCTGTCTTGTATATTTATCTGTGCCCTACTTGTATTTAGCACATGGTCTGTGCATTTTGTGTTCTAGTAGGTCTGTGCTGTACTGTTCTTCTATCCCTATTCTATCGAGGGATGTGCAGTGAAGTTCCCCAGGTTCATGTTGTGGGATCGTCCTTGTCAGGGCAGGTACTCCGCTTGGAGGCAGGTATCACCTCTGTAAGATCAGGAACAGATCCTTTCTTCCCCACTCTTATCATATGTCCTTTAGTGTACTTCATGTCTCCCAGCCTTTCCTTGTTCTCCGTCTGTGTTTTAGTGTAGGCTAGGTCAAACATGACATTTTAGCTCAGGAAGATACTGCACACCTTCTTACGCAAATAGAGATATTTTGAACCATGCAACAAGACCACAGGTTTGACCCCAAGCCCAGACCACCCTTACTACTTGGTACACTTGCTGATGGCTACAGGTCAATTGTCCAATAGACTGCAAATTTGTGGAATACTTTCCTTGCCTAAATAGTTCCACCCTTTCTTCCTTGCCAACAATAAGGCTCACATGCAATGAAGAACATATTTCTAAAGACTGTTAACACCCAGAAGATTCTTGTGTTTAAGAGTTGAAGAAAATCTCCACCTCGTTTAATCTATAAATTCCATCCTTACGAAGGCAAAAAGGAAATATTTGGCTTGTACTGAAACATTCCTCAAATCACAAAGTATCTCGAACAATTTTTCTTCCAAAGATATGTTGACTTAAGCAATTTGCACACCAGGCTGGGAACAGAGCTGATCTTACTGAGGGTTAGAGACCGAAGGAGTCCAAATAGCAGCACAGATGAGGAGAGCGCGTTCTGGTCGCGAGTCAAATAGTTCATAGGGAAATGTTACAATCACTTGTGCTGTCAAAGGGTGCGATACACTATATGTCATAACAGAGCTGGGAGAGAAGAGTTACTATCTACATTATAGCTGGATAGAAGGAATTGTCTACGATATCCTTATTATTTGTTACACTGACAAAATCCTGTATACCAGTGGCATAGCTATAGGGGTCGTAGGGGTCAAAATCGTGAACCGGCCTCTAAGCCTGGGGGGTCCAAAGGCCCCTGCAACACACTAAGAGCAATGGCCAAATCATGGCTCTCCGCCCTGAAATGCAGTTACTATCTGCTACTCACAAGGCAAATCCAGCGCACACAGTCACTCTCATTGTCGCTTCCTGTGCGAAGACTGGATAGGAACTGGGGGACGAGCCCAGCTATGTAAGACAGTGAGAGTCACTGAGTGGCTGTGTGTGTGCATCTGCCTTGAGTAGATGCAACATGAGGAGTCAATATAGTTTTGTCATTGTGGTGTGTGTGCGCGTCGGGTACTTTACTACATTTAACATGTGCATTTATTCGTGGGTCACAGTGGCAATAATGGTTGTAATAGTGGCCCTCTCTGTGCTCTTACACCCTAAAAGTAGCACCCTATGTGCTCTTATTTCCTAATTGTGGCCTCTTGTGCACAATAAGCTAAGGCTGTGACCATTACAGTAATAGACACATGCTTCAGCACTAGAGATGAGCGAGAATACTTGCTAAGGGCAATTGCTCAATCGAGCATTGCCCTTAGCGAGTACCTGCCCACTCGGAAGAAAAGATTCGGCTGCCGGCGGCAGGGGAGAGCGGGGAGGAACGGAGGGGAGATCTCCCTCTCCCTCCTTCCCCCCCCCCCCGCTCCCACCTGCTCACTGCCGCAACTCACCTCTCACGCGCGCCGGCAGCTGAACCTTTTCTTCCGAGCAGGCCGGTACTCGCTAAGGACAATGCTAGACTGAGTAATTGTCCTTAGCGAGTATACTCGCTCATCTCTATTCAGCACTCACACACTTAATATCTGCATAAAAATGCACAACTCTTGTTTATACTAACTGTACTAACATAAAAAAATGCAAAGTTCTTCGCACACAAAATTGATCAAACTATGTGGACCCATCTGTCATATCCAGGTGGAACTTGATGGATGGGTTCCTAGCTCCATAGGTTCTCAGTAAACCACCTGGGACACACAGTTTGTTCAAATTATGCATCAAGAAGCTTGCATTTTTTAATGCAGTTAGTAAAAACAACAGTTGTGCATGTTTATGCAGATATTAAGTGTATGACTGCTGAGTTGTTTGTTACTGTAATTGCCGCAGCCATAGCTGATTCTGCACCTTCACACTTAATTTATTGTGCAGAATTTTTTTTTTTGTGTATGCTTGTGCATTTGTGTAGGAGTGGCAGCTTACATGTGCGCTTACCTATCTGTCCTAGGTGGTTTAGTAATATTATATAGCCAGGTATCCAGTTTTCCCATCCATATGGAGGCTTTTTAGCCCAAAATGATGTGTATATAGAGCTAGGAACCCATCCATCAAGGTTTGCCTGCACATGGCAGGTGGGCCCACATAGATTGATCACATAATTCAAGTGGCGGAGGCTGCTGATATCCGGGAGTGTGACACAGCAGAGAACAGAGCAGACAGCAAAGAGCATGGACTGGGCTCTTGCAGTGGCAAAGTCTGTTTCCAAGCAGCAGCACTGCAGCATCTGTTTCCCCATGATGTGGAGTGGTAAGGGGGCCACCAGCTGAGAGAGGCCCAGAGAGACCAAGGGGCCTGCAAAAAAGTCTTCACAGCAGCAACTGCACAAATGAAGTGAGAATCAGCCACCAAGAATGGAAGCAGCTGGACCACTGGGGCCAAGGAGCCTCACTCACTGCTATTACCCAACATTCAGGCGGCCGTGTTGAAGAGGTTTGTACAGCATGTGCCGCACAGACAAAAGGCTTTCTGAAGACCCTTGTAAGTGTAATTTTTTCCCAAGGGACTGTTGGGTGTAAATTCCTGGCCAGAGTGGGAGTCATGGGCATTGCAGAACTATTGAAAAGAGCTCTTTATGACCATGAAGGGTGAGGCCACTGATAGTGAAATCGGTATTGTGCGTATTTTGCGAAGGCCCGAGGTCATGACTTGCTTTGCTGCTGCTAATATGAAGAACTGTTGAGTGATGTATGAGTGATGTTATGCCGGGCGATGTGTTGTGCTGAATGTTGTAAACAATATATAGTTACTGTCGCTTTAAGGTAATGATAATGAGAAGTATGATGTAACGTTTGTGTTTACAGACCCTCCTGTAGAGCGATATAATATACTGTAAATAATGTGTTTGTTCAGCAGAGTTAGTTTGTTAAAAAAAAATAATAGCTTCCTCTGTCTCTGCCCGTCATCACTGCGCCATCACATACCATCCACCTGGTACATATAATGTACTAGCTGATATACCCGACGTCGCCCGATTTAATTTGGTCCAGGAGTTTACTTGTTATTCGCATGGAAATTTTTCTAAAGTCGTGGTTACTTTAGTGGAACCGAGGAATACAATATGTATACACATAGAGGAGCGTTAGATTCTCCTCAGACTGCATGTACTGATGTCCCTCTGTAGAATATGTCACCACTCCCACTCTTCTCACTTTTTACCTTCAAAGGTAATGCCACTTTATACTTAAATTTACCCCCGAACTGGAGGTTGCAACCCTTTCTTAGCTTTAGGGCTTTTACACACTAGCGTAGTTTGTGCTTTTGCGATTTTTGTGCGATGCAATTTTAACATTGGAAAGTCCTATTGAAAAAAACATACCGATATCGCAGCGTTAAAAAAAAACGCTAGTGGGTAAAAGCCTCTAAAGGAATTTTCCATCCCTGCCGACCATGGCCGCTTCCTTATGTACTTTACAGCCTTTCAGTATATACACACAGAGGTCAGTTAGATTCTCCTCAGTATATACACATAGAGGTGAGGTAGATTCTCCTCAGTATATACACAGAGAGGTGAGGTAGATTCTCCTCAGTATATACACATAGAGGTGAGGTAGATTCTCCTCAGTATATACACACAGAAGTGAGGTAGATTCTCCTCAGTATATACACACAGAGGTCAGTTAGATTCTCCTCAGTATATACACATGGTGAAGTAGATTCTCCTCAGTATATACACACAGGGGTGAGGTAGATTCTCCTCAGTATATACACATAGAGGTGAGGTAGATTCTCCTCAGTATATACACAAAGAGGTGAGTTGGATTCTCCTCAGTGTATACACATAGAGGTGAGGTAGATTCTCTTCAGTATATACACATAGAGGTGAGGTAGATTCTCCTCAGTATATACACAGAGAGGTGAGGTAGATTCTCCTCAGTATATACACATAGAGGTGAGGTAGATTCTCCTCAGTATATACACACAGAAGTGAGGTAGATTCTCCTCAGTATATACACACAGAGGTCAGTTAGATTCTCCTCAGTATATACACATGGTGAAGTAGATTCTCCTCAGTATATACACACAGGGGTGAGGTAGATTCTCCTCAGTATATACACATAGAGGTGAGGTAGATTCTCCTCAGTATATACACAAAGAGGTGAGTTGGATTCTCCTCAGTGTATACACATAGAGGTGAGGTAGATTCTCCTCAGTATATACACACAGGAAGGTTAGGTAGATTCTCCTTAGCATATACACACAGAGGTAAGTTAGATTCTCCTCAGTATATACACATAGAGGTGAGGTAAATTCTCCTCAGTATATACACACAGAGGTGAGGTAGATTCTCCCCACTATATACACATAGAGGTGAGGTAGATTCGTCTCAGTATATACACATAGAGGTGAGGTAGATTCTCCTCAGTATATACATGTAGAGGTGAGGTAGATTTTCCTGAGTTAATACACACAGAGGTGAGGTAGATTCTTCTCAGTATATACACATAGAGGTGAGGTAGATTCTCCTCAGTATATACACATAGAGGTGAGTTAGATTCTCCCCACTATATACACTTAGAGGTGAGGTAGATTCGTCTCAGTATATACACATAGAGGTGAGGTAGATTCTCCTCAGTATATACACACAGAGGTAAGTTAGATTCTCCTCAGTATATACACATAGAGGTGAGGTAGATTCTCCTCAGTACATACACATAGAGGTAAGTTAGATTCTCCTCAGTATATACACATAGAGGTGAGGTAGATTCCCCTCAGTATATATACACAGGAAGGTGAGGTAGATTCTCCTCAGTATATACACATAGATGTGAGGTAGATTCTCCTCAGTACATACACACAGAGGTAAGTTAGATTCTCCTCAGTATATACACATAAAGGTGAGGTAGATTCTCCTCAGTATATACACACAGGAAGGTTAGGTAGATTCTCCTTAGCATATACACACAGAGGTAAGTTAGATTCTCCTCAGTATATACACATAGAGGTGAGGTAAATTCTCCTCAGTATATACACACAGAGGTGAGGTAGATTCTCCCCACTATATACACATAGAGGTGAGGTAGATTCGGCTCAGTATATACACATAGAGGTGAGGTAGATTCTCCTCAGTATATACATGTAGAGGTGAGGTAGATTTTCCTGAGTTAATACACACAGAGGTGAGGTAGATTCTTCTCAGTATATACACATAGAGGTGAGGTAGATTCTCCTCAGTATATACACATAGAGGTGAGTTAGATTCTCCCCACTATATACACTTAGAGGTGAGGTAGATTCGTCTCAGTATATACACATAGAGGTGAGTTAGATTCTCCCCACTATATACACATAGAGGTCAGTTAGATTCTCCTCAGTATATACACATAGAGGTGAGGTAGATTCTCCTCAGTTTATACACATAGAGGTGAGGTAAATTCTTCTCAGTATATACACATAGAGGTGAGGTAGATTCTCCTTAGTATATACACATAGAGGTGAGGTAGATTCTCCTCAGTATATACATGTAGAGGTGAGGTAGATTCTCCTCAGTATATACACACAGAGGTGAGGTAGATTCTCCTCGGTATATACACATAGAGGTAAGTTAGATTCTCTTCAGTATATACACATAGAGGTGAGGTAGATTCTCCTCTGTATATACACATAGAGGTGAGGTAGATTCTCCTCAGTATATACACATAGAGGTGAGGTAGATTCTCCTCAGTATATACACAGAGAGGTGAGGTAGATTCTCCTCAGTATATACACATAGACGGGAGGTAGATTCTCCTCAGTATAAACACATAAAAGTGAGGTGGATTCTCCTCAGTATATACACATAGAAGTAAGGTGGATTCTCCTCAGTATATACACAGAGAGGTGAGATAGATTCTCCTCAGTATACGAATCATTTCCTT
>NC_089840.1:16749584-16827084 GCF_035609145.1 Eleutherodactylus coqui
TTACTCTTGCCATCCAGGGTTTACGCAGAAGCTTTCGCCAGCACCACAGCTCAAACGCATCAATACTCCTTCTAACAGCTTTTTTCGCTGATCCATATGTGGTTATGGGGAAAACGGTGGGTTGCACTATCCTTTGTTTAGTTGTGAAGCTGATATCCCTACTTTTCCAGATTTTGGCCCTGTTTAGCATTGTGCTTCACCCCAATGCTAGCTTACATTTTATCTCTGGCATAGATTCTCCAACCTGGTCAATTTTTGAACCAAGGCAGGTGAGGTCTCACATGCATTCTACGGCCTCATTATCGATTTTGATTAGAATTTGGCCTTTTTTTGCAGTTGTTTTCTTTAAATTCATGTAGAGGCCCATTTTTTTCACTTTCAGTTTTAAGCACCTAATTAAGTCACATACACCTCCATCTGGTGCCTGTCAGCCAAGAATGCTGGAAGGGCCATTAAAGGGATTGTTGCATGACTAAATATAGATAGATAGGGGCTATAACAGCAGATGAACTATTCCAATGTCGTTGTTGTCAAAGAGAAACAGAAAGGTGAGACTCCAGGGGGTAAAAAAACACATAAATTGTATCACTTAGCAGATGAATCCAGATTTACGTTGCACCGTGCTGATTGGACATCAGAATTTAATAAAAGCAGCATGAATCTATTAACTATTCCTGTCAGCCAGTCAGAACATGTCAGCGCAGCTATCTAATTTACGGCAACTGCAAGAAGCTTTCTGTCCACAGGGGCCGATATTCCTGTAGAACGATTTAATCACTTGGTGGCATCTATGGCATAAAAAATGGCTGTAGGTCTAAGCACTAAAGGAGGTCCAACGTGCTTCTTGATGGGTTTTGTTTTTTAATAAAGTGGCCTTCGATGTTTTTCGGGCTGAAAAATCTCTAAGCAGTGAGCTTCCCCTAACAGTGGCTACAAGAAAATGCTAGAACTGAGTGATGAGGAAGTAGAGAAAGGAGTTTAGAGTCAGCCAGAGGCGTAACGTGAAGCTCCTGGGCCCCAATGCAAAACCTGTAATGGGGCCCCCAGCTATAATGCTTTATACATAGTACTGGGCTCCCTACATGGTGAAGAGAGGCCTAATGGGCCCCCTAGGGCTCCTAGTCCCGGGTGCAACCGCATCCCCTATAGTTATGCCAGTGGTGCCAACCCTTTCCCTCTACAGAACATTCACATAGTCTTCCTCTATAGAAGGTAAGACAAGGAAGCAATTAAGAAATAGCCAAATATAACATCAACATCTTGAAAGAAATTAGCTCAGCTACCTGTTTTAGTTGTTTTTTATTCCTCAAATTAAAAAATCTTCTTAATCTTGGGTGACTAAAGTACCTTTTTCAGTTGACATCTTAATATTCTACAGTCAAGTTGAAGGAAAAAAAGTCTACATGCAAAATAAATTAGACACAAAAACGCTGAATTAATTGCACCGGAATGTCAATCGACTTTGATGGAAGAGTGGAGAGGAATCTATACTTTAGCTGCCATAAAATCTGACAAGCCTTGTATGAAAGCCATACAGAAAGGCGGCTTAATGCTAGACTGTGTGAGGATACACATTAGCATGTGAATGATATACAGCCATTACTGCTGTACATCAACTATTGCTCCATTTTCAAAAAACGCGGCTAAGCCCTCACTCAAAACAATCTGTTCAGTTCTGTAAACATTAAGTACCGCCGAAAATAAATGACTCAGTCACTGCCACTAAGTGCAGCCAAATATGACAGAATTTACATAATAAAACCAATCGTAAAAAATTAAGGAATTTCAATGCATGCAATTTTACAGTACATGAAAAGATAAATGTTGTTGTTTGGACATAATAGGCTTTGAACCCTAGAAAATGCAGGCAATTATGTAAATGCTACAGGTTAAGCCGTGTATTGGGAATTACAAAGAGTTATATTTTTCTACATCATTCTTTTGTCTCTTCTATTTGATTTTTGTTTTCTTTACAAAAAGAAAAATCTTTTCTAAAATAAAATCCCCGGTGGTAATGAGCAAACTTTTCAAAAACTTTTGTCTGAATGGTTTGCCATATTCTAGCAAAAAGTTTGATTTTGTCCAAATTAGATCGAACCGAACCAGAACTTCATCAATACTAGGAGCTATAAAAGTACTGTATAAGTCACCTAGGAGGATATCAGAATACTTTTAGCTGTTTTTAAGGCAAAGCTAATGAAAAGAAAAAAAAATTAAAAGAACGAAGGAAAAGGGAAAAAAGAAGAAAAAAGAAGAAGGGCAAAAAAAGAAGAAAAGGGAGGAAAAATAAAAAGAAAGGAAAAGAAGAAGATGGGAAAAAAAGGAAAGAGAAGAAAAAAAGAAAATGTGTTTTACTTTGTTTTTCTTTTTCCTTCTTCTTAAAGAAGAAGAAAGAAAAAAGGGAGAATTTTAGTAGGTTGGGCTGCGTTGAACCACCTGAGGTTGGGGTTTGCGTTGAACTGAATTTTTAGCAAAGTTCAACTTGAAACGGGGTCCTACTGCTTCAGTTTATTCAACACTAGTCAATGGTCTCAACACTGTCATGTTAGGCCTCAGTCACACGGGCGCATCGACATCCGTATACCGGCGCCGATGCGCCCGTGTGACTGACAGTTAGAAGATGGCCGGTCACATGTTCTTTCCGCCGGTGCTGCAGAGAGATGGCCATCTTCAGGTACGAAGCACCCGTGTGACTGAGGCCTTATGCAGATTTATTGGAGAATGTGATCATCAGCAGTATATGGGCAGCAAGCAGAAATTCTGGATTGCCATCTGCTATTTTTTAACAGACAGCTGATCCATTACTGACCACCCTACTCGATCAGCCTTGACTTGAGAGGAATTCCCCATTGGCTAACTTCCCTTTAACTCCTTCCCACTCTATGATGCACATGTACATCACTGCAAGTATGTTACGGATGGGAAGGGATTAGTGCTAAATGCTATATATTGACTGCATGTAGTTGGCACAGTCTCAGAAGTTAAGCAGTTGGTTGTAACTGTCAACTGGCATCCTCCTGTAACAGTGGAGATGGGCAAGATCACAATTGTCCACCTTTAACCCCTCAGATGCAATAAGCAATGTTGATAGTGGCTTGTACAAAGTTGACACGGGGCAGAAAGCTGCTATAGCAATTGTGGTTGTTGTTAGCCGTTTAGTCGTCCACGACCCCCTGGCGACACTTAAGGCAAGCTCCCTCCATGTTTTTTGGTTTTGCTTGGCTTCTTTCAGTTGTGTGATATCAAGGCCAGTATCAGCTTTGACAGTATCAGCCATCATGTTCTTTGGAGCCAGGTCTTTTTTGCCACTGATCTGTCCAAGCGTTATAGATTTTATTAGCAACTCTGCTCAAAATATGCCTGGTCATCTTCCCCTCCAGTGATATAGCGGGTCTTATACGATTCAGGACTTCTCCCTTTGTTACTCTCGCTGTCCAGGGCATACGCAGCAGCTTTTGCCAGCACCACAGCTCAAACGCATCAATCCTCCTTCTATCAGCTTTTTTTGCAGTCCAGCTTTCACATCCATAGATGGCTATGGGTAAAACAATGGTTTGCACTATCCTGCGTTTAGTTGCAAAGCTGATATCCCTACTTTTCCATATTTTTTCCATGTTTAGCATTGCACTTCGCCCCTATGCTATCCTACGTTTTATCTCTTGTATAGATTCTCCAGCTTGGTCAATTTTCGAGCCAAGGAAGATGAAGTCTCACACGCATTCTACTGCCTCAATGCTGATTTTGATTTGAATTTGGCGATTTTTTGCAGTTGTCATAATTTTAGCCTTCTTTAAATTCAGATAGAGGCCCATTTTTTTTTAACTTTCAGTTTTAATCTTACCTATCAGCTGCTTCAGACCTGCTTCTATTTCTGCAAGCAGAGTTGTGTCATCTGCATAATGGAAATTCCACCAATTTTCACCCCGATTTCCAAATCACCTTGGTTCATTTTCCACATAGCAATTACTGGCAAGTGAATTGTATACTGCACTGCAGTGCAGAAGTACCAAACAGATTGCAGGTTCAAGTCCTCTATATGGACATAAGAATAGGGAAAACAAATAAAAATAGTAGAAAAAAATATATATACTCTACATTTATAATGACTTATACAATAATGTAACATATTTTTATCTATCTATTTCCTATCTATCTATCTATCTATCTATCTATCTATCTATCTATCTATCTATCTATCTATCTATCTATCTATCTATCTATGTTATATCTATTGTAGGGGCCCAGAAGGGATCCTACAGGGTGGTCACACAATTGTTAGACCTGCTTATGTATTCCTCTGGGGACATAAAGATATCACACATGAGAAAGACCCTGTCTTCACGGGCATTGGCTATTCTGCATGGCAACGGTTGGCTCCAGATTGCTTGCTGTTATAATAATCCCTGATTGTTGGAGGAAATATGAGTCTGGGAAAAGGAGCAGATCCAGGCAGGATGTGAGGAGTTTAGAAAAAGTGCGGGAGAAGAAACAGGAAGTGAAGGAGGGGTCAAGAGAGTCGTCGTCAGGAGGTAGAGTGGAGAATGAGAGACTACAAGCTTCAAAACCAAGTGCAGAGTGAAGGAGAAAAGCTGGAATCTTTCTACACAATAGTGAGTGGTACAAGCCCCTGTTAAATCCAAAGCCCGGGAAAGTACAGGCAACCCAATTCTCTATAACTTCAATATCTATGTAGTAATCCTTTGGAAACAACCCTCAGATAACTTAGACTGATGGGATTTGGTCTTGAGTAACCTTAAACAAAAAGAGAGAGAGAGCGTTGAATAATAAATCTGTGTTATTGATGTACTTGAATCAACGTCATTTGAGTACTGAGCTTGATTCTGCATCACATTGAACTGTATCAATTCTTCATGTTTGACAAACTGCTGAGTAAAATATGTACCTTCGGTTTGCAACTAAGATAAAGTGGACTTGTGTTAGTTATTTCATTACCATGTATTGAAGTTCACCCCCAAAGGTACTGGCATCACGTGACACAACCTTTAAACCTAATCGCTATAGGTATTACTCCTGTTCCACTGTGCGTGACCTGGCTAGGCCATTTTGCCGCCATTGTCGGGAGGGATCCAGAGCCACCCATGACCTCCATCTAGTTGCATGTGGTCTCCCCTGCATTGGTCTGCCTTCGCTTGGACGCTACACTATGTATAAACAAAACAGCACTGTGCCAAGTTAGAGGCAAGTTAATGCTAGCGTCACAAACACAATCCAGGTCAATTAAATGTTCCAAAACCAGCCATATCTAATTACAGAAAAATATTTAGTGTATTTATTTAACCGTAGACACAGCATTTGAGCCCTCAAACTTGGTCCATTTGCTGCATAATTTTGGAATATCTATCTATCTATCTATCTATCTATCTATCTATCTATCTATCTATCTATCTATCGACCTATCTAATATCTATCTATCTTTCTATCGACCTATCTATCTATCGACCTATCTAATATCTATCTATCGCATATCTCTATGCCTTATTGTTCTCTGCCTCTCTTTCTGATATATTTTATATATATATCTTTCCTATTGTCTATGTATTTCATGACTGCAGATGCTATACCCTTTCTCTTGGGCTATAGTTTTACCTGTTGGTAACAGTTAAATATAATTCCATCGTTTTACAGGTACTTAAACTGGAACATGATTAAAAGCAGAATGTACTTTCAGGATTACTGCAAAATTAATTGGAAGTTATTAAATGATCAGTGCATATTATAGACGGTGTCATATAACAATTTTATAAATTAACTAATTTAATGGGATATGGGGCATTCATCCAACATATATCACAGCACAGTAATTAAAGCACAGGTCTGCATTGTGCATATGGCATTGTGCCTTTGTGCTTCAAGCACAAGATATCTACAATAAGTGTCTTTTTCTTATAAACTAATCATTAATGATAAACCGAGGAGTTTCATTGGTGGCTGGCGCTTGCTTCCAACTGATGTCATAATGTATTTTATACATAACTATACTTCTTAGGGGGAATATATTAGCACAGGTATTCCCCCGGCTTGTCTTAATATAAAGTGAACTAGAGAAAAACAAGCCTAATTTATAAAGAGGTATCTAGATATCTCTAGCCTTCCTGTGTTTCAGACAAATCCACACCAGCTATGAGTTGGCATAGATTTGCATTTCAATTTATGCCAGTTTCTGGCATTAAAATATATTAGCCCATGCCCCTTCCCAATAAACCCCACCCATTATGGGGGGAAATTAGCTGATGCAGCTTAAATTTTTTGGCCCAAAATCTCTCCTTGTGCCAAAATTGCAACTTTTTGAAGCCAGAATTCTGACACAAGTCACTTAATAAATCCCTTCTTACAATTTCTGCGCAGCACAAAGGATGTTCGTCCACAATCATAAAAACCAAAGAGAGGTAACTGGGTAAACATGGCAAACTTTGGGCTGTATACAAATACAGCAATCGGTAACATGGTGGGCACAACATGATGAAAACAATGTACTATAATGCTGTAAATTGAGTTGTCTTTATGTCTGATTATTCTGTTAGTCTGTATCTTGGTTATTTTATTACTTCAGGCACTCATGTATTTAGGAATTTGTTTACAGAGCCTGGGCCAGTTGTAGCTGGAAATTCGGAAGCCAAAGTCCTGGATGTTGGGCTGCATGTGTGCCCTGAGTTATGGACCTGGATGGGTTTCCATTTCCCAATTAGAGGTGTGAATCATGTATGCTTTATCCTGAGTCTTGTTCCTGAGGCTTGGAGTTATGTCTATATCTCAAACCTTGTCCCTAACCCTGGAAGCCTACGCCTGATGTCCTGAATGTGTACTATGCTGTAACTTTGACTCTGGTTTTCCATGCTGCAAGTGTTTCTGGGCTATTATAAATGATCTTCTCAATGTGAAACCCCCATACCTGTGTTTAATGACACTCAGATACATACATTTGATCTCAATGAAGACAGAAACTCAAAACATTTAATTTAGCAAAACTGTCTACCATAAGACAGTCCTAAAAATATAACCCCACCTTCGGCAAGAAAAGGCTCTCAGTCTCTAAGGAGACTGTGTCGTCACTAAATATATGAAAGGGCTTACACAGACAAACGTGTTTGATGAGCTTTTTGCACATGTGAAAAACACACCTGCAAAAAGTGACGAAGTGAAGCCCTTGACTTCAATGGGTTCGTTCTCACAAGCATGGTTCTACATGCGAGAAAAATAGGCCTTGCCCTATCTTTCTGAGTATTTGCACATATATTTGTCTGTTTACTCTCTCAGGACGATTATCAGAAACAGAGAGAACCACAAGAAGAGAAACTCTCATACAGAGGTAACACATACCGATGAATGCTCTGGATGCAAAGTAAATGCCACATAAAGGCCCATAACAATGTACACATTGCAAGTCTCCATGCCCCAATAAGCCCGCCAAAAATTGCCATCAATGGCAGCATGCCAATGTCGTAGGTTATACACGAAAGTGCATAGCAAGTAATATATAACAAATAGCAGTAGATTGTTTATACATGCATAAAGCAGAAATCAAAGAAAAAGATAGATCAATGGCAAATACATAAGGCAGTTAGGTATACAAAGCAGCTCACAAACATATGAAATCTGACTACAAAACCAAAGGAATTGAAATTGATCTCTTGAGAACATGGGAAAAAAAAGAGTAGTTTGTACTCACGATACTGCTGCCCAAGTTATGCCAAGAATGCAGCTACAACTTCATGGCCCAGGTTCTGTCCAGGTGAAGCAGTGGAGCGACCATGATGGCTTTGGTATTGCCTCTGTGGTAATGCAGGGACAAAGTGCCAGTCTGGGATAGAGACCATTGGGATCTTGAGAGTGCACATAAGTTGGGTTTCTAACATGGGTCTTGGACATAGAACAAAGAACAATCTCTGTGGATCTGTAGTTGAAATGGGTAGCCCAATAAATATGGTATTTCCCATTCCCTAAGGATGTCAAACAAATAACCTGTTGCTTGGCCAAAGTCCAAAGTCATTTTAGAGAGGTCCAATAGCAACTGCACTTTCACTCCTTTCCTCAGAATGAGTTCTTTGACCGTGAAATAACGTATTCTGCTTAGCAAATCTAGGAGCTTATAGGGACCCCCATTGCATTGGACCAAGGTAGGATATGCCCAATCGATTTCCAGATGTGTATCCTCCTCTGTTCCCAGAATTGAGTTAAACAGGTGCTGTAATGTGGTCACCAAGCACAGAGGTATCACAGGTTCAGGGATACCTTTTCTCCATATGTTGTTTTGCTGGTTTCTGTTTTCATGGTCCTCAGCGATGTTAAAAATCATGTGAATCTGCTGGAAGAGTTGCTTTACAATGTGCTGCTGAGTGACATGCTGCGTGGTAGTAATGGATACCTCCTCCTCCAGCCTGTGGACCCGATCTATGACCTGGAGTAGGTTATCAGTAATGGCCTGAATTGACACTTTATATGTGGCCTCCAGGCAGGGTACATATCAATGGTACTCGAATTTTAAAGAAAAAGGTTGCATCTGTAAGTAAAAATAATCCGGCCGCTTTTCCAGTAAGAGTTTAAGCAATGGTACGCGTCCATGCAAGTTTCACATGAAGTCTTCAGAAAGCCACCGTCAGTACAAGCAGAAAATTGGACATCTTGGAGACGACTATGTAGAAGATTCTGTGCAAACATTTCAATTGAAATTGTTATAGCCCCCGAAACCGGATGACACAGCGAGGCAGTGTTCTTTCTGTGAGAATATGTGAACTCTAATGGAAAGCAATGGTTTCATGGAGTCTTTAGTGTTTAATGTTGAAGCCACCTTCCACCTTTCGGGCACAGTTAGCAAACGTAATGTTAGGATCTGGAGAAGGGAAACCCACACACCTACATGCAGCATATACTAAACTCCCCTAAAAAAGGTGAATGTGTTCTGCACTATAACCTGTAGGAAAGTTTATGGCCCTTTCATTTTCCATCAGGAAACAATCATGGGGATTTCATAACTGGACATGCCACAGATATGGCTTCTGCCAAACAAGGTGTACAGGAAATTCCAGGTTTCATCTTCCAACTGGAAGGAGCACTCCCCCATTTTCACAATTATTTCAGAAATGATCTCCATAGGAAATACAAAAAAAGATGGATTGGTCGTGCAAGTGGTAATGATAATGAACTTCTTCTTTGACCTCCACATTCCCTGGACCTTACGATTATCATTTTTTTCTCTCTGGGGGAGTTTTAGAGTCTATATGCCACCTTCACCACCCACCATCCATGATCTGCGAGTACGCATCATAAAAACCATTGCATCAGTCAACTGTGATCCGCAACATGTGTGGCAGGAAATTGACCACAAGCCTAATATGTGTCAAGTGACAAAGGAGGCCACATTGAACACCTCTAATCTGGGAAACATTTTTTATGTTCTGCTAGAAAACTTTGTGAGTTTTTTTCTCATTTATATCAATTTTACGTATTTGAGTGTCATTAAACATGAGTTATGAGTTTTTATATCAGGAAACGATTTGTTATAACCCTGCATAAAACACAAAAGTGTCTGTTTCTTTAATAGTAATCAGAATTTTATCGAAAACTGGTAATTAATTCCAAATCCCCCAAAATGTCAACCAAAAGTAATACAAAATGAAGATAAGCAAACCTCCAGTCCCAGGTCAAAGTTTTGCTGTACAACCTGGTATCCTCCTTTATTCCCCTATAGTCATGGATCCGCTGGTTCCCTGCCCTGGTGTTCCAAGTTGTCTGTGGCTCTCCTGTTGCTAATCAATGCATGGTGTGTATTGGTAATAAGCCACTGCATGGTGCTTTCTAATTGGCCAGGGCTGCTCACATGAGCCAATCAGAGCAGCATATAACGACTTAGACCAATGACACACTACCAATGTACACTGTGCATCAGGCCAGGGAGGCTAAGAAGCAGCACGGTTATCTTGGTTTACTGAAGTGGGCCACAGGAACTGGAAGATCACATCAATATTATAATAAAGGAGGGCATCAAATAATGTAAAATTCCACCTTGAGCCATAAAGTTTCTTTAAAAAATATAATTCAGTTAATTAAACAAATGAAGGAAGTCCTTGCATACAACAGTTAAAAGGAGCTGCTGGAGGATGTAAATCACTTACTAGGTGAGGACAGCAGCTTCTTCAGTGTCTGGTACAGAACATACAATACACAGGGAATATATGAAGTCACCCCTGCTTAGTGTCCAAAGAGCCGATCATCCAGGTAAAGTTAAAAGGAAGTACAGAACATGTAGTACCACACTATACTGTAGAGAGACACTACTAGACAGCCAATCAGCAATAGCACGTAATTGTCCATGCTGATTGGCTAGATTTCCCAGTAAAGTGAATGTGCTGCAGATCTGGACTGTCTATGATTTTTTATGATAATTCCTGGTTTTGGGTTACATTGGCTAAGGAAGAAGCATTGTGTGGAGTTAGTGAAATTAAATTTCCCCAAGTCAGAGACCACTACAGTGTGCTCTGCTGCTCCAAATGAGACCAAATTTGGACAAAAGCCACTTCAGACAATGTGCTCACCATATATGTAAAAAAAAATTGTAAAAAGGTTGCCGATAGGTAGTACTGTAGTGGACCAGGTCAACCGTGACAGACCTGCCTCAGTGTCAGATCTGGAGTAGAGCATTTGTCGGCATGTTGTGGCGTTCAGCTATAGAAAATATGGTTTTGGAAATAGAGATCATTTTTTTTAAACCAAGGGGAACTTACTGAACATCTATAGTGTGATTTGCATAGTTACAGCGCCACCTATTGTCAACCTTTTTTACTAAACCTTTTGTTTTCATGGCGAGCACATCGTCTGAAATGTCCGTTGTCCGAATTTCGTCTCATTTGGAGCAGCAGAATGCCCTCCCAGTACCTCTGAGTTGGGGTAAGTTTAATTTCACAAACTCTGTATGTTGGAAATATTAGATCTTGAAATAATTGTAGCTTGAAGGATCTTTTGTAATCATCATTATCATCCCAATAATTTTTATACAATTTAACGTTTTCTTAAAATGTTCTGACATTTGCAGCCCTTACGTTAAACTGGCATTCAAGAGCCAGGAGTGATACAAGTAGAAAAGTGCATAAGTTGAATATATAGCATGACATGATTGCAGAGCCGACGATTGTTACATTTTCAGTCTTTGAACCTTACGGTGCTTTTCAATGAAAAGGAGTTACAGAACTTCAGAAGCCAGAAGCCATGCATTGTTCACTCAGGAGTGCAGGAGACACAATCGCTCTTATTACAGAAGAAGAAAAAGTTATAAAAAAATATATGTTACAGAAGTACTAGGGCAGTGTGAAATCACAACAGGCGCCCGTATCCATGATACTTAACAAAAGAACCAGCGCTGTATTTAACTTTTATTGTACATCAAAGAAAACCTCAGCAACCTTATCTTTAAAAAAGGTCTGAAGAGATTAAAAATATAATTTTCAACTTTTAATGTGAAGAAGCTTTCAATTAGTAGTTTATGAAGTCTTAAAGGAAAATGGCTCACATTGATAGAAATATTGTTTGGCAGAGAGTAATTGATGAGTAAAATTATGTGGAGGCTGAGCATGATCATAGCTTAGTTCAATGATGAAAGGATTTTACACAGAAGGTGTAGACTGTCGAACCCATTATGAACATGCCACTCATAAGTAGCCAGATAGACATCATCAATTATTTTGCATTATATCTGAGATGGTAAAAAGAAAAGAAACTTCTCCATAATCAGCTTAAGGCCCATTTACATGCAATGATTATCGCTCAAAACTCATTCAAACTACTGAAAATGAGCAATAATCCTTACATGCAAACGCAGGCATCATGCACCATTCACTTGAATGATGATTATAAGGTGAACTTAAGATCCATCATTCAGCTGGTGAGAGATAAGGTATTTGTCAACAGACTGCATGCTGTTATCTCTATGGGAGGCGGCAGATAAAGTTGTAACCTTTAGACAACCACAAGCAGAACAATGATTATTCACATGCTGGGCTCTGCAAACAGCTCTTGGTGGCCCTTTTACATGCAAACGAAGATGATAAAGTGTTCATGGCCATTAATGGCCATGAACACTTTATGTAAATAGATCACAAAATTTTTTAGTCTTTCAGTCGTTTGAAAGATTTTCTTTGCATAAAAATGGGCCTTTACATGTATTTGCTATTTTTATTAGCTATAGAATCACAAGACTTCTTCAGACACTGATGTAGCAATCATTACCTTGCCATTTAACACGCCATGATGATTAACCAAAAGAAACTAGTTAGAACCATGATTTTTTCTATGATTATGTATGAGTCCAATAGTTGGAAAATGGGAAAGGCCAACAAAAGGAGAATTGATGCATTCGAAATGTGGTGCTGGCGGAAATGATTAAAAATACCATGAACAGCCAGGGTAACAAACAGAGAAGTGTTAGATCACGTAAAACCAGGAACATCACTAGAAGTTGAAGTCACTAGACTGCAACTGACTTACTTTGGCCATGTCATGTGTGCAAACTCGCTAGAGAAGTCAATAATGTTGGGAATGGCCTGCAAAAGCAGAAGAAAGGGCCAACAAAGAACACGCTGACTCAACACCATCCCAATGGATACTAATATGTGCATCAAGCAGTTAAAAGAAGCAGTGCTTAAGGGCTCAGTCACACGGGCGCATCGGCACCCGTACACCGGCGCCGATGCACCTGTGTGACTGACAGTTAGAAGACGACCGTACCTGAAGACGGCCGTCTCTCTCCAGCGCTGATGAAAGAACACATGACCGGCAATGAAGCCGGTCACATGTTCTTTCCTCTGGTACGTCCATCTCCTTCCTACAGTAACACGAGCGCCGATGCGCCCGTGTGACTGAGGCCTAACAAGGAAGCATGGAGAATGTTTACCTATAAAGTCACCAAGAGTCAGACACAATTAAATGGATAGATTGATAATTAACCTACAATGTACTACAATGTTGTAATCGAGTTATCACGATGCGTCAGTCATGTTAACAATTGCTACATCTGTACTTCAGCTTTGTTTGCTATGTGTCTTAGCATCTTATCGATTTCTTCATCTACTTTACATCTTCACATATACACCAAGTGGCAACTTTATTCGAGACCCTATCTACGTATTGTGTCTCAGTTAGTGTTTCCATTTTTCCAGGCATGCCTAAATTCATTCACTGTTGATTTTCCAACCACATCTGCAAAATATTCATTCAAAGTCTATACTACTATTTCTGTAAGATAAAATTTTCTGGCATTGCTTTTATTCATCCTCCAACTAATTTAAGGGTTTTTTTTCCAGTTGTTCTTGTGTTTAGTTTCCCCCTTGAATCTTATATAAACATTTAAAATTATTTTTACCAACATGCCCCCCTTTCTCTTTTCTGCTCATGTACCATATGTAAAGGTTTCCATCATGTCCCCCCTTTCTCTTCTTCTGCCTGTAACATATATAAAAGTTTCCATCATATCCCCCTTCTTTCTCCTGTGACATATATAAAAGGTTTCCATCATCTCTCCCCTTTCTCTTCTTCAGACTGTAACATATATAAAGGTTTCCATCATGTCCCTCCTCTTTCTTCTTTCCTCCAGACTGTACAAATTAAGTTATTTAAGTCTTTCATGATAAGTTTTGTTCCTGAGATCTTCCACCATTTGTGTAGTCATTTCTGGACTTGTTCTATTTTATCAATGTCTTTTTGTAGATGACAACACTAGCGTAACTATATTGGATGCAGGGGATGCGGTTGCACCCAGGCCCAGGAGCCTTAGGGAGCCCATAAGGCCTCTCTTCTCCATGTAGAGAGCCTATTACTATGACTAAAGCATTATAGTTGGGGGCCCTGTTACAGGTTATGCATTGGGGCCCAGGAGCTTCAAGTTATGCCTCTGCGTTAAGAGGTTAAGAGTAGTTGGGGGGCCCCAAGATAAACTTTTGCACCCGGGTCTGTGAGCCTTTAGCTACGCCCCTGGATGACAAAATAGAACAAGGTAAGGTATCTGCGCTCCAGATGTGGAGAAAAGAAAATAATGATGATTTATATTAAGGAAATACAGAAAAGGATGGACTTACTTGTCTGGTGTGGGGTCCGTCATAAGACTGAACTCCACACCAAAAGGGTCCACTTCAGCCTTGTACTCTCTTAGGTGTGTAATCCTAATCAGATCAGGAGTGCAGCAGGGCAAAGGAATCCGGGGTATCCAACCTCGGCAATAGACAGTGTATCCAGCTTTTTTTCTTGCTTTTACACTTTTTGTAGATGACGTCTCCAGAACTGAACACGGTAATCCTGATGTGGTCTCACCAGAGCTCTATACAGCAGGATCACAATCTCCATCTTTCTACTGCTAATACCTCTAGCTATGCAGCCAAGCATCCTAGTTGCTCTCTTTCTGTCTGACCACAATGTGGACACATCTTGAGTTCAGAAATCAGAACAGAACCCCTAAACCCGTCTCTTCTGAAGTCCTGGATAACACAGAAGACACGATAAAATGCTCATACCGAATAGTCCTTATATCCGAGTGCATTATTTTACATTTAGAAACACTGAACTGTAGTTTCAACTGTTTTGACCATTTATTCAGTAAAGTTAAATTGTTTTCCATGTTCAAGACACCACCAGGAGAATCAACCTTACTGCAGATCTTACCTATTAAACCGTCTCCTGTGTCACTTACTAACATAGAAACTAGAACAGACCCTTGTGGCCACCACATATACCTCGTCCCTATTCAGAATACGCTCTGTTAACAACAACACTCTGATATTTATCTTTCAACCAATTGCGAATCCACCAGATTATCAGAGGATTAAGTCCAATGTTCAATAATTCTTTTACAAACTCTGCATGTGGAACTGCAAGAAAGGCTTTACCGAAATCCAGATCGGTAATATCCACGGCATCACCAATTTACTTGGCATCACCAAGTATTAAAATAATTTAAATATTAAAAGTAAAAAAGCCCCAGTATATGCATGAAAATGTAACCGAATAATACAATTAACATAATTGGTATCTCCCTGTCCATAAAAGTCCAGTTTATTAAAATATCACATTATTTATCCCACATGGTGGACACCGCCAGAAAAAAAGAACACACAATGTCAAAATTGACCTTTTTTGGTTACTCTGTATCCAAGAAAAAAAAATGAATCAAAATGTTTTATGTAACTCAAGATGGTGCCAACAGAAAATACAGCTTAAAAATTGAGTTTGCACACACTTTCCTATCAATGGGAAGGTAAACTAGGATGCGGGTGTCAGGCTGTGCTAACGGAAAGAAATTTAAAAGAAAGGTATTTTCTTATAAGTAGTGCAACTAAAAAAAAACTATCTAAATTGCCAAACTTCTTCGGGCCCACAGAATATAGCTAACATTTCATTTTTACCTTGATAGCTGAAAAAAACGAGAAAAAAAGAGAAAATTTCTAAATTGCAGCTTTTTTTTCCATTTCACCCTACTTGGAATTAAAAAAAAAAGTATAATAGTATAAATAATTTCCAAGACATCATAGGGTTTATTAAAAGGTACCAATTAGAGATGAGCGAACACCAAAATGTTCGGGTGTTCGTTATTCGGAACGAACTTCCCGTGATGTTCGAGGGTTCGTTTCGAACAACGAACCCCATTGAAGTCAATGGGCGACCAGAACATTTTTGTATTTCGCCGATGCTCGCTAAGGTTTTCATGTGTGAAAATCTGGGCAATTCAGGAAAGTGATGGGAATGACACAGTGACGGATAGGGCAGGCGAGGGGCTACATGGTGGGCTGCATCTCAAGTTCACAGGTCCCACTATTAAGCCACAATAGCGGCAAGAGTGCCCCCCCCCCCCCCACTGTCAGCATAAAGATCGTCCTCCTCTGGCACAGCTGTAACAGCTGTAGCAGAGAAGAACGATGTTTGCCCATTGAATTCAATGGAGCGGCAATACAGCAGGTTCCACTGAATGCAATGGGCTGCCGGCGATCGCAGGATGAATGGTCGGAAAGGGGTTAAATATATAACCCCTTTCCTGCAATTCATCCAGAAATGTGTTACACTAAAAATATATACCGGCGTATAAGGCGACCGGGCGTATAAGACGACCCCCCAACTGTCACCTTATACGCCGGCAATACAGTGGAGCAAAGAATAAAAAGCATTACTTACGTTTTTAGATGATCTGCGGCGCTCCTGCAGGCTGTCACTCCCTCCTAATCCACGGCAGACAAGCTTTCTCTATGAAAGGCTTTAAATCCCTGCCTCCAGGAAGACACGTGCCTTCAGCCAATCACAGCCAATGACAATGATGTCATTGAATGGCTGTGATAGGCTGTGTTTCTGGAGGCGGGGATTTCAAGCCTTGAAATCCCCGCCTCCAGAAACACAGCCAATCACAGCCATTCAATGACATCATTGTCATTGGCTGTGATTGGCTGAAGGCACGTGTGCTTCTGGAGGCAGGGATTTAAAGTCTTTCGTGGAGAAAGCAATACTCTGCCGTGGACCAGGAGGGAGTGACAGCCTGCAGGAGCGCCGCAGATCATCTAAAAACGTAAGTAATGATTTTTATTCTTTGCTCCACTGTATTACCGGCGTATAAGGTGACAGTTGGGGGGTCGTCTTATACGCCCGGTCGCCTTATACGCCGGTATATATTTTTAGTGTAACACATTTCTGGATGAATTGCAGGAAAGGGGTTATATATTTAACCCCTTTCCGACCATTCATCCTGCGATCGCCGGCAGCCCATTGCATTCAGTGGAACATGCTGTATTGCCGCTCCATTGAATTCAATGGGCAAACATCGTTCTTCTCTGCTACAGCTGTTACAGCTGTGCCAGAGAAGAAGGATTTGTCTTCTATATGTTCTCAATGGGGTCAGCGCTGCTGCCGCTGGCCCCATTGAGCGCATATAGAATGCATCCATAGCGAGCAGCGGGAGGGGCAGATTTCAATACTCGGGTGACACCTTATCTCCCCAGCCACTCACAGCAGGGGGGTGGTATAGGGCTTAAACGTTGCAGGGGGAAGTTGTAATGCCTTCCCTGTCTTTATATTGGCCAAAAAAAAGCGCTAACGTCTCAGGGAAGAAAGTTTAATTTACCAGAACACCGCATGGTGTTCGTTACGAATAACGAACATCCCGAACACCCTAATATTCGCACGAATATCAAGCTCGGACGAACGCGTTCGCTCATCTCTAGTACCAATAAAAAAATACAATTTGCCCTGCAAACAAAAAAAAAAACAAAAAACAAGCTCTCCTGATACTGGAAAAATAATTGTTATGATTTTTTTTAAAGTGTAGAGGGAATAAAATGGAAAAAAAAAGGCTGCAGCAGGAAGGGGATAGATGCTGTAGAAGCTGCCAGGAAACAGAATGTGACTTTTTGGACAATGTTGTCTAGTATCTGCAATAGGAACTGAACAGATTTGCAATATCGCTTAGTAAATAGTTGACGAGGTCCAATGGAGATATAAGCAAAACTGTGCTTTCTGTGTGTACCATATGCATTAAACAGGATTAGGTAGGATCAATCCACAATGGCAAAGGATTTGGTTGCATTAGTGGAACACAGACTGTGCAGACTGGGAAATAGCAGGTAATGCCAATGAGTTACAGCTAAAGCTAGGAAAACATTAGTATGTGTAAGGAATCATCACTTCACTATAAAGTCATAGTTGTTTGTCTTGTCAAAGATTTCTTTTGTGATACTCCAAATTCCAAATGGATAAGAATACCTAAAGTTCTGTTCCGGAAAGAAGTATGGAAGATTAAAGTCATTTCAACATACTTCCGAAATGTAATAAACCAAAAGATCTGATAATCTGACCCTTTCTAATTGTTATGTTCATGTAGTGCGTAACTACAATGCCCCCCACAGACGTCACCAAAACGCCAGAGTAAGACGTAATAATATTCACAATGGATCAACATACGAAGGCGAGTCAAAAAGTATCCGCACTCTGGCTGTAGAATTTATTTTAATCGACTTTCAACTTCCAGAAAAGACAAATACATAATTTTTTGACATAATCTTCCTACTTTTTACTTTCTAGGGGGAGGAGTCTGATAGAAAAACAGACCCTCCCCCTAAAGATGATACAAGAGATGTACAATCAAATTTGTGGTTCTTTTATTCAGATAATGCACAAACACTTAGAAGGATGGCATGCAACGCATTTTGGGGGTTTCAACCCACTTTCACAAGCACAATGTACTTGATAGCCATGACCTGCATAAATAGTAAGGGATAGCGTCCTTAAATTCAAAGAAAAGTAAGCTGGGCTATGTCAGATCACCTGTGCTGTGTTCCATGCAGGCGTTAGCACCTCAGCAGGGGGAAAGAGGGGTGGGGCAATTGCCTGCACAGACCACAGAGTATGCTTGGCAGTCCCAGCATGAGCACATGCCAACCCCCTCCACTCTCCCCTGGCAACAGAAATGCCCCAGTCACATGACCCAGCAAAGAGAGAAAGGAGGGTGCGAGCGCGAGCACAGCACACAGAGATAGACGCTGTGGAATTCTAGAAACACAGTACATACACATTGATAAGACAATGCGGCCAGCAGACTTTTGAGTGCAGATAAATGTGTTACACCAGCAAAATAAGAGAAAACACAAAACAGGAGAGGGAACGCTCTCCCTAACTGCAGCTTGGCGGACCCTGTCTGTAAGTAGGGTAATTATCCAGATAAGGATGGCCATATGTCTCGAACTTAGAGGATCTAGCCTGTCCCTAGATGGAGGATAGAGGAGGATATACAGATGGAAATGTGAACAGAGCTAGACATAGGTGAATAAGCTCCACAGTATTACCACTGATACTTATCTACAGATGACTGCTGCCACACTAGACCCATCTGACAAGACTATAACCAGCACCTATGTAGAGCCAGGCCAAGAATAAATTCAGTCTTATTATGGCTGATTGGTCAGCCAAGAAAAACACATTTCTATTGGCAACTGCATGATAATATGGATTTTTCCAAGACTGCTACTAGAAGACTGAAAAGAGAGAACCAATTATGAGATTCCCTCTGATCAGTATTCCACCAACTGGTATATCTTGTTTTTCAGATGTAGCATTTGTTAACACTTCTAGTGTAACAGATCGCTGATAAGGCCCCCAGGTTCGTTTAGGATACAACACAGAACAAGGTGTCCAGAGAAAAAAAAATGTATTTGCTAGTGAATAGATAGGATGGAGAAGTTCACACCAGTGAAACAAAAGAATAGCACGACTAATTATAACTGCCTACGGGCTATCAGCTACTGATACCTGTCTAACTCCAAACTCAGCAATAACTTCATCCTAACATTCAGTACCATTGTTTTCGCAAGCAAACATCACACATCAAAAGGTTATCATAGAAATCAGAGTAAGTCAACAACTTAGTGGCCACAAACTACATCATCCAAATGTTAGCCACAGTTCATTCGAGGCGATACTCCCCTAACTTGTTTCAGTCCAGAGTAACCGGGCCCTTGTGAGGCCTACAGTACACGAAGCAGTTGCTCCTATTAGTTTGTGCACACTAGCTAGCCGAAACTGGTCTCTTACATTTCTGGCAACTGTGTCCCAGTCAATATGTAGCTAGAGCAAGTCTTCCTCGCAAACTTTGCAGTAATGGGGCTTTTACCTGGTTACTACCCTGATGGATAATCACCAAGAGCCCCTGTCTGTGGTTGGCAAGTGGCTCCATAAATTGGGCAATTGAGAAGCTTCTTGAACCAGATATTCTTGGCAGCAGCAGTTCTAGCTCCAGTAATCCTCAGTAACAGCTGTTTTGCTCAGCAATCACCACAGCAGGATCGTTTGCCCAAAATCCTTCACCAGCCACATTACCACCATTGCTCTGCTCAGTCTCCTTATGTAGTTCCCGAGAGCCTACTTTCTAACAATTGCCAGTGCATTCCTATTGAGCATGCTCAGTAAAGTCTATACAATATAATGGCTCCAAATTCACTTCTACTAGGAATAGTCTATGCCTGTATTGGAGCTCCCTCTAGTCGCCAACTTTAATATTACAGTTTGCATCACTGACTTTAATGGGGCTGGTTTTATACTAATTGTAGCAGGGGCAGTCTGCCACCCCCTACATTAGCACATTGAGATCACTCAATTTATAGCACTGTAATAGATTGTAGTTGAATTGTGCCATAATGCATTTAATGTCAAGTTAATGTTTGTTACATCCGTACCTTGTGCTGATATTTTATTCTGAGCTCTATTACCTGAACCTTTCTACCTTTAGGGTGGGTTCACACGAGCGTGTTTTTGTGCGTACATACGCATGCACAAAAACACACTTCTATTTGCAACAATGTATTACCTATGGTGTGTGCACATGTCCATACTTTGCAGGTGCGTGCCTGCAAAGATAGGACATGCGTGCACAATAGGGAATGCATGCATTGTTTTCAATGGAGCCGCGGCTGCTTCCGGCGGCCCCATTGAAAACAATGGTCTGCCGACACCACTGCATTCTTTTTCAGGTAAGGGCTTTACATATAAGCTCTTCCCTGAAAAATAAAAATTTTAGTGTAAAAAAAAATATATATATATATATATATATATATATATACACACTTACCTGTCCGCCACAGATGTGTCCCCTGCAGGGATGAAGAACCCTCCTTGATCCATGCTAGTTAAAAGAATTCCCTGCTGCTACATCTGCCACATCTGTGACAGATGCAGCAGAGGAATTCTTCAATTCTCTACCTCAGCTGTCACACATGTCAGCTGCGGTAAAGGATTCTGCTGCCGGCAATTGATTTCAGGGAAGGGCTTTACATATAAGCCCTTCGCTGAAAATCAAGTAAAAGTGGTTTAAAAAATAAAATAAATAGATACTCACCTTGCTTCAGCTGCCGGTGCACAGCAGCGTCTTCTCCTGCTGTCCCCTGCACTGTGGTGCTGATCAATTAGCAGGCGGGGATTTAAAATCCCCGCCTACTAAAAGAGCTAAATGTGATTGGCTGAGGTGCTCAGCCAATCACAGGCAGCTCTCACCCGTCATTCATTCGGATAGGTGATAAATGTCTGATCAATGGGGGGATTGCTTACTGCTTAGCTCCACAATGCTACTCCATTAACTACTACACGGTGCTACTCCATTCATTTCAATAGGACTAATGTACCATATGTCTGAAGTGCAAGCGCTCAGCTATCTCTGGCATGTGTGACTGCTACTCTATTCAGTCTGCTTCTAAATGTAGAGGTGCAGCAAGCCCACAGTCAGGAGGAGAGAAGACACTGGACCCCTGTTCTTAGGATTGATAAGGGTCTTAAGAATGAAACCCCCACCGATCAGACTTTTATTACCTATCCTGTGTATTGGTAATAAAAGTTGTTTTTGGTACAATCCCTTTAAAGTGCTGGATTTTTGCACAGAATGGTTTGGTGATGCATTTTCCTCCACTAACTTTCCATGACCATTAACACAATTACTTGTTTTTAACCAATTAATTTTCCCTGGAGAGGGGAGTCTTGAACTGGTTCCAGCTAGCTGGTAGAAAACGGCGTTGGACCAAACATCACTGGGTCCATCTCTACATGGGCCCCATAACAGCTGCATGGTCTGCCTCGATGGTACATATACCCTTGTATATGTTGTTTCTTTCAATTTTTACTGATGAATGTCCTTATAATTACAAGATTTGAACAACCTTTCTTAAAAAAAAGGATTATACACTCTTAATTTTCTTGCAAAATTGCAAATGTATTCCTACAAGTAATATTCACTTTACTTTCACTAATTATAGCATTGAAGATTCCTCCTTTTAATCATGAAATGTTTCATACCTTCATCTATGAAATACAGCAAACTAAACCTATTGTTATTACACTTGTCAGGTATTTTATATATTTCAGTTACAAATGGAAATTATTACTTTGTGTTAAAATTGTCATCTTAGGGATCGTCCATGCTGGCGCTTCCATGTGCAAATCGTGTATGTGGGAAATATACAGAAAAAATGTTTAAAATTGTATACATGGTATATTTTATAGCCTATGGATCTGTGAAATGTTACATTTTCTTTTTTTCTTTTTTTACCAATTTGTGTATTGTGTACAGATGAACATCTGCCAGTGTGGAGAGCCTCCTCTTCTGCCTGTTGCAGTAAATGCATGTATAAAGTGGTTCTCCATTTCTATCCATGATTACATTATATGGTAAAGCCAGAGGCCTTAGTCAGACGGGCGTTTTTTCGCGCGATTTGCGGATCGCATGACGGATGCGCATCCGCAAATCGCATGACCGGTGCCTGAAAATCGCACGAAAATCTGCTCCTAGCCGCGTTTCATTAGAAACGGGCCGGAGCTGTCCAGTGCATTGCATTCAATGGAGCCAGCAATACAGCCGGCTCCATTAAAAGCAGTGCGCTGCGGGCGAGTGTGGGATGAATTGTCGGGAAGGGCTTAAATATATAAGCCCTTCCCTGCAATTCATCCAGAAAAGTGTTAAAATAAAAAAAAATACATACTCACCTGCTCCGGCAGCCGGAGTTCCCCGCAGCCGGCCTGCAGTGGGTGTGAAGGGGGTGTGAGTCAGACCTGCCCCCTGATTGGCTCAGCGCTGATTTTAGGATTTTCTTTTTAAATATAGATTGTGATGATTTTTTTTTTTTAATACCAAAAATTATTTAAAAAATCTTTAACACAAAAATGTGATTTATATAATGGGTTATTTTCTAATGGCACATTCTCTTTAAAGGGATATCCCCATTTTGATAAGTTATCTCCTGTCTACAGCATAAAGGTTAACTTGCTGATAAGTGGGAGTCTAACCTCTGGGACCCCGAACAATCTAGGGAAATCTTCCCTGGTGTCTCCCGAAGTCTTGGCAGCAGTGGTTGTTCAAACATGCCACCATTTTTGTCAATGGGACCACCATAGATAGCCGAGTTAAAGCACTGCCAGATATTGTCAAGCTCTTGAATTTGGCTGTCTCCAGTAGTTCTCATTGAAGTGAATGGTATGGTAGCATGCCTGTGCGGCCACTGCTATCAAAATTCAGAGATGCACCAAAGGGGATTTCTCTGGATCACTGGGGGTTCTTGGACCTTAACCAACTAGCAACCAAGTATCCCCTATCCTGTGGAAATACAGGATCCTTTTTCCTTTCACATCACCAATGATTTTCTCTTGCTGATTAATATGGTTACTCCACCAGGTCAAGGAAAATTAAATCAACTTTTTTTTATGCAAATTATGCCAAGTCCAGGTTTTTATGGAAAGAAAATCAACAGTGATCACAGGAGTATAGTTATAGAAACACAGCAGTGTAACCCCTTTGCCACATAAAAAGACATATTTTGTATTGAGACCAGGAGACATAAGTTACACGGCAGTGGGAGGTAAAAGATATTCAGGCTAAGAATCTAGCCAACTGCGTATGTCTCAAGTTTCTGAACCCTTTTAACATAGAGGGATGGTGGACTAAGATTTTTAGGTTAGGTTCACACGGGATGGAATTGCCGTGGAATTTCCACATGGTAATTGTACCCACGGCTCCTTATCATGGGATTAGCCAGCAAAGTGGCGACACACAGCGGGCAATCCGTTAAGGCCAAGCCCAGTGGAAACTGACATGCGGCACGGAATTCAATTCCACAGCATGTCAATTCTTTTCTCGTTTCCGCAGTGGCCTCTCTCCTCTCTATGTGGGGAGAAATCCACAGCTGAATGCCGACGGCAAAACCACTAGAGGCCGCGGGTTTTGAAGCAGCACTTTTCCTGCGGAATTCTCATCGTTTTTCGGTGCTGCGATTCCGCGAGAACTCCACTGGAATGCTGCGCCATGTAAACGCAGCCTTAAGGCTTAGTCACACGGGCGCATTGGCGCCCGTGTTACTGTAGGAAGAGGACGGCCACACTTCAGGACGGACATCTCTCTGCAGCGCCGGAAGAATTAACATGTGACCGGCTTCATTGCCGGTCATGTGTTCTTTCTTCGGCGCTGCGGGGAGTCGTCCGTCCTGAAGTACGGCCGTCTTCTTCCTGCAGTAAGGGCTCAGTCACATGCGCCCGTGAATGGGCGCCGATGCGCCTGTGTGACTAAGCCCTTAGGCTGTCAAGGAGTTTAAAGACTTTCAAGTTGTTTAAAGGGAATGTGCTATCAGAAAATGTCCTATAAATCAACTTTTTATTTCAAACATATTTTTGAAACTATTTTTGGTAAGTTTTTTTTAAATCTCACATTTGATGTCATTATATTAAAATATTCCTAAAATCCTGCAGTTTTCACACTGATCATAAAGCTTTACAATAGTTTGTCACTTCCTGTTAGGTAGAGAAAACTTCTCAACAGCCATCTCATTATCATCACATGCAGGATTACAATATTACATTGAGAGGTATATATATATCTCACACAGGATCCATCCCACACAATAGGTGATGTCACAGCTCACCTTCTCCTTCCTGCACATTGACCATTTTTGACCATTCCCCATGTCACAAAGCATATGTCTTACTGCTAACAACAGATCAGAAATATAGATTGAAAAAATTGAAAATGTTTAATTACTTGGTTTTAATTAGGAAAAAAAAAGTTCCTTTTGCAAAGTCATCGTATTAGTTTCTTTGTGGTGAATTGTTTTCACGGGTGTAAAAACAACAAGGGCCTCCGCTGAGATCTCTGTCAGATAATGCAAACATAAAGATTCAATCAATATTATTGATGAACCATTTGATTTTTTTAATTAAATGCAATGAGTATGCAACACTAACTCAATGTGATCACAGATTAATGACACCGTTGATTATTATTGGCTGCTGTTAATATTGTATCTGTATGAAATTATCCCGACACAGCCTTTCACAATCACTGAGAGGATTAGTTTGTAATTTTTTGACAATAGAAATACATGAATTTCTGTAGTATGTTTATTGGTTTTGTAATTGAACTAACCTTCCTGAATTAACCTTTACATGACATTTAACTTGAAGGCTATGGAAACTTTTGTGAATAAAACAAAATACACACATATTGTTTTAAGTCCTTGAAGAAAGAAAAATGATGTACTTGTCTATTTTTTTTTTTTTTTTTGCATTGAATCTTCTTTCTCATGCATTTAGAAAGCCTCATACTTGGTTTGCCGACTTTGCTACATTCAAGTTTCTGGCTGGGGGATGTTCTCAGCACTGATTAGCTGCTCTGTCTCATGAATATGCACAAGCTCAAGTCCCCTCTCCCCTCTTTTAGAGGCTGTTTAGCATAATCATGTCCACTCAACACTGCACAACTATTTTTCCTCCTCTCTCTGAGTAGCTGCTGATTTCATTCCCCCTCACTGCTGAAAAGGCCAAAAAAAGTCATCCACAGTGAATAACATCCCTCCTTAATAGTAGTTTACTCTGCTCTCTGTCCTCCTGATCTCCTCCGTCATACTTTGGCACTGATGAATGAATCACAGCCATCACATTGAATGGCTGTGATTGCCTTATCGAGCACCACAGTGATTGGCTGAGCCACGGCACTCAAAAACCAATCACAAACTCCGTTACCAGCATGCAATCTTCTGTTGGCACTAAGAACTGCAAGGAAACCTGCTGGAACTGTGGAGCGCAGTGGGAGGGATGGTGCCTGCTATGTAAGACATCACCCGAAAATAACACCCTGTGCTTCTGTTTGGGCAAAAATTTATATAAGACAGGGTCTTATTTTGGGGGAAACATGGTAGTAGCTTTGTCTGCTCTGTTCTGCTGCTCTCCTCCACCATACAGTCATACATTAGCTCTAGAGTAGCTCAGTGAAAAAAGGTAATGAATGTGGTTCACAACAGATAAGCAGGTCAGAAGGAGCTGTCAGTTTTGTCTAACTGACAGAATTTGGTAAGATCACAGTCCCCCATTCTGCAGTGCCTTAGAAAACAATACAATCATAGAAATCAAACAATCAGAAATATTTAATGAAAACCAATGACAAAACATCTTGATTTCCAAAAACACATTGATTAAAAGAAAAACAGGAAAGAGTGCAAATGTGTACATACCCCTTAACTATGATGTACTTCGGGGTTGCAAATCAAGTTATCCTGAAATGCCATTCATGATAACAATTGCTTCATCAGTACTACGACAAATTAGCATCCCCACTGCGCACTGTCAATGGGTGACCTTAGACTTGATTGACAGTGAACGGTGACGACCACTCATTTGACTAATTGACAGTGCTGGGAGACACATCTATTAAGAGCTGGTATGAGGGGAACAGGAGTGAGTTTGGCCGAAAGAAAGACATTGTCTGAGTCAATGGCGTCTTGGCTACTATGTAGCTGTCCTTGCTGACGTGAGGACATGACAGGTCCTCTTTAATGAGTAATATATCTTTAATATAGTATTTTGTAAATATCTGGTTACTTTATCTATGGGTGAGAGTATTTGTAGATTCATTGGCTCGATATGGAAGATGAAAAGAGGCATTCTCTTAATCTGAGAAGTTGACCAGAAAGAAGGTTAGTCTATGCAATCTTGCACCCGCCCATCGATCGATGGCTATTGTGATCACTATTGTTAGGTATAGCAGACAGGTCTGCTGCCCTGCCCTGTTATCTAAGTTTGTATTTATTTTGCTCCTGCATCTTTGGAGTTCCTGACTCCTGCACCCAGCTGGAGGCTGTTTGCCAAACACTCCACTATATAGTTCCCTCAGATCTAGTATCCAGTGCTTCCAGGTTGTTGTACTCCTATGATTGCTGCTTTTGCAGTATCTCTGTGATGACGGATCTCATGTCTGCTGTAGCTGTAAGCTACCATGTTTCCCCCAAAATAAGCCCCACCCCAATAATAAGCCCTACTCTGATTTCAATTTTCGGGAGGGGGTGGGGAGGCTTGAAATATAAGCACTACCCAAAAATAAGACCTAGCTAAACTACATGAAAAAAGAAAACAGCAGTACTCACCTAGCCGGAGGCATCTGAGTCCATGCCGCTGGTCTCCGGAACTGTGGCAGGCTGCCATGTCCTCAGTGTTGAAACAGCACTCTCTTTCTGGTGACGGGGCTTTGAATAGCCCACCTCCAGCAAGCTAGTGCTGTGATTGGATCACGAGCGACCCTGGCTCAGCCAATCAGAGCTGGCGCTCGATCATTCACAACCATTCAGTGAATGACATCACTGAATAGCTGTGATTGGTTCATCGAGCGCCAGCTCAGTTTGGCTGAACCAGTGGCACTCGTGACCCAATCACAGCCCTCGCTTGATGGAGGTGGGGTATTCAAAGCCCTGTCACCAGAAAGAGTGCTGTGTCAAAGCTGAGGACATGGCAGCTTGGCAAAGTGCTGGAGACCAGTGCGAGGGACCCAGACGCCATGGGCCAGGTGAATATAAGACTCCCCCCCCAAAAAAAATAAGACACTGTGCCTCTGTTGGGGCAAAAATTAATATAAGACAGTATTTTATTTTTGGGGAAACACGGTACCTATGCTTTTTCCAGATCTTTTGTTCCTGCTCACATCCTTAGGGCCTTGACAGAGTTATTCAGCACCCATGTGCAAGCTCAGGGCTGTCCTTGTCAGGACGATTACTCTGTTAGGCAGGGACTTCATTTCCCTACTCCAGCTCGGGGCTTGCTCAGTCCAAGTCTCTGTCTCAAGCTACGCACCAAGGAGTGAGCATCCGGTCTCTAGGTCAGCTGTCAGTCCTGCCGCATGGTTTTTCCTGCTTGGAGGGACAACACGGTGGTTCCACACCCAAATACATAACAACAATTGTGAAAATTTTAATTGGTTCTGTACGAGTAGCAGACAAACTGAGCATTAACCATTTAACTTTGTTAATATTACTTTCAGAGAGTAATTGATTTATCAGGCTTCAGATATATTTATTTTAGATACATATTCTGCAGCTCTATACACATATTGTCATCACTTACATTGGTTCCTGTCCTAATGGGAGCTCACAATCTAAATTCACCTATTGAGTGTTACAATATTACATGTAATAATCACTGATTATTTCAGTAGGGTCAGTGATCAGGGGATTTTTCTGATTGCCAAAGTGAAGTCAGGAAGGAATTTTTTCCCTTAAATGAGGAAACTTGGCTGATACCTCATTGGGCATTTTTGTCTTCCTTTGATCAACATTGGGGATAAAATAGTCTGAACTGAATGGACATATACCTTTTTTTCAGCCTAACATACTGTTACTATGTAAATTGGTTTTGTATGTGTTATGTCTGAGACAGGCGTAATTTTATGTCTTTAGAGGACAGATATAAACACAACGTACAAGCACGGATAACACAGAATAATATATAAGGTAACAAAATAATGGGGGCATAGTAGACCCTACCCTACTGATATGAGGAAACCCTACTTAAAAGTCGGCAACTCCATATCAGGAACCTGGGGCAACCCTGCCTCTTCTTAGATGGCAACAGTTAGAAGCTATGCAAATAGGAGAACCATAAATATCCAGGCTATATGATATGAGAACACCCCAGATTAAATTTTTCACTAGACAAACTTATCTGAACTGAGCCTCCGACTGGACCTGATACACCATCAGACTGAGAGTATAATCGGCATCCTCTTTGAGGAGGAGATGGCATAAAAGCATGCAAAGTAATGCTGATGGGCTGGCTGGGATACACACCTCCTAGCCAACAAGTGAACTCACAAATCAGCAGAGAAGTGTCCCTGCCAGCATCCCGCTCCAAAATGACAATGAGTGTGTACCAAGGTGGAGATCACATGGGCTGCTGTAATGCCACCCTGATCCCGAATCTCCAACAGGGCCAGTGAGCCATGGCGATATGTTTTTGAAGTTTGGAGGGAAATCTTTTTTTAATGGAAAGCACTCCGGAAAAAAAAGTTATAATGGGGTACATTTTCTATTGAATATTGAGTTTTTTGGCACAAATTGCGTCAGAAAATAGCTTTACATGTCTTATACCAAATGACATGTTTTGGATAATTCCAGACACTTTTCATCCTTTCCAATAAAACGGGGTCACTTCACAGAAAAAGGCCTTGGCTTTGTGAAAGGGAATACTGCCTAAATAGAACCTCATGTGCCAAAAATGTGCCAAAATGTTAGTGCAAAGAAATGGTGTAAAACTAAGTCAACTTATAGGTGGAGTGAACTTTGACTAGACAGTCTACAGATGCACCAGATTCATCATCCAGCATGAGTCAGGTTGTATTTACACGGGCGACTGCGATATCGGGCCGAAAACTCTTAAACCTGTGATTTTACATGTGATTGTGATGCGTTTTAATGCACATCTATGTATCTATTTACATGCCGTATTTTTCACTCCTGTTTTTTAAAAACACAGCATGAAGCATCCTTCCAGTACCAGTCGCTCTAGACGGTGATGTATTCTTCTGATGTTTATTGAGTAAGTAGCGAGTGGGTAAGGAATGTTTAGATGCATTAGAAGTGGGAATAGAGCCAGGAATATGCTCTGTAATATGTAATTGTAATTTACGGTAAGTAAACCTAACAACTGTTAAACAGGGGAATAAATCATAATTTAGTGTCACTGGTATTGAATGGGGGTTGGATCACATTAGGCTGTGCTTCCACAGCGTTTTACAGCTGGGATCATGTCCGTGACCCTGTGTAAAGCCGTACATGTCGGCAAAATTGTACTGCGTTTTTTTTGTTTATATTTTCCGCGCTGTCACTTTTCGATAACAAGTATATCTGCAGCCCATACACAATGTAACTGTGTATGGGCTGCGTGTATATATAGGGCAATAGAAAACAATGGGCTCTGTTTAGCGTATATATGCGGTAAAATAGAACATGCAGTGCTCTATTTTACACTTGCGGATTACGCACTCCCAACACTCTAATGTGAGCAGAACTGCATAAATATACAATTTCCATACGATCGTGTGAGCCCGGTCTTAGGGGCAGATATGGGTCTAAAAAGTTACTTTTGCAAGAAGTTTACTGGTTTATGCAGTTACAAACTAGGTTCCCACATGCTCTTTCTTTTTTGCTCTGAACTCATGCTCATTTATTAACATTGTTCCAATCTGCATTGTCTCCTGATATATCTATACATAGTTATTAGAGCGCCCCCCTTGTTATAGTCCTGGGTATAATAGATGATGGGAGAGATCTCTGTACTGATCCCTGATATATCTATACATAGTTATTACAGCACCCCCTTGTTACAGTCCTGGGTATAAATAGATGATGGGAGAGATCTCTGTACTGACCCCTGATATATCTATACATAGTTATTAGAGCGCCCTCTTGTTACAGTCCTGGGTATAATAGATGATGGGAGAGATCTCTTTACTGACCCCTGATATATCTATACATAGTTATTAGAGCACCCCCCTACTTGTTTTAGTCCTGGGTATAATAGATGATGGGAGAGATCTCTGTACTGACCTCCGATATATTTATACATAGTTATTAGAACGCCCCCCTTGTTATAGTCCTGGGTATAATAGATGATGGGAGAGATCTCTGTACTGTCCCCTGATATATCTATACGTAGTTATTAGAGCGCCCCCTTGTTACAGTCCTGGGTATAATAGATGATGGGGGAGATCTCTGTACTGACCCCTGTTATATCTATACATAGTTATTAGAGCACCCACTTGTTACAGTTCTGGGTATAATAGATGATGGGGGAGATCTCTGTACTGATCACTGATATAGCTATACATAGTTATTAGAGCGCCCCCTTGTTACAGTCCTGGGTATAATAGACAATGGGAGATCTCTGTACTGACCTCCGATATATTTTTACATAGTTATTAAAGCGCCCCCTTGTTACAGTTCTGGGTATAAATACTGTAGATGATGGGAGAGATCTCTTTACTGACCCTTGATATATCAATACAGAGGTATTAGGTCGCCTCTCAGGCAGCTTTTTTCTAAAGTGAATAATATTGTAGTCCGCCCATTCCATTATTGCTTTAGTAGTTAATTACTTTGAACACACTCAATCTCTGATATGTCCTTCTTGAGTACCTGTGCCGAATTTCAATTATATAGAAAAAGTAACTGCATTATAGGTTATTCATAAGTTTTTTATTCTTTTTTTTTTATTTAAAGGGAAGACATTATCAGAAAATGACCTCTTGTATAAATCAGGTTGTTATGTTAACCGTCTTTTTGTGAAGGTTTAAATATTAAATTTCATGATCTATATTACAAAAAAGTAAAGTTCTCACACTGAGCGATCAGGCTAATTGTCAGGGCTCGAACCCAAGACCTCCTGCTCCCAGATTGGCAGCTCACCTGATTAAAGCTTCTATATAAACCAGTCCCTGTCTCTTCATGCATTGTGTGTTTATTGTGCTCCAAGCATTCATGAAGCTGTACTTCTACCTGCTCCTCTGTGATCCAACTGAGACATCCTATTGCTGACCCCTGGCTTCCCTTCTCACCATACTACCTGCCTCATCGATCTGTACTGCAAAACGAGACCTCCCACTGCTGACTCCTGGATTTTCCCTGACTACTCTTCAGACTTGCTGCTGCAACACCTGAGGCTCCACCCTCGCACCTGAAACCACTACATTTATAATAGTCTAACACTTCTTGTAAAAAAAAAAATTCTCAGCAGAGATCTCATTATCATCACAGGAAGGATTATACTGAGAGGTGACACCTATATATATATACTAGCTGATATACCCGGCTTCGCCCGAGTTAATTTGGTCCTGGTGTTTATCTGGTGTTCACACGGAAAATCTTATGCAGTTGTGGTTACTTTAGAGATACTGAGGAAAAACATATGTTCACCATTTTGCATAGTTCTCTGCGTTACCCAGGAAACACCACGTGGAGGTAACCTTGCGACGTTTCCTTCATATAAAATGACATCAGGAAGTGAGAGAATTAGATTACGTACACTATCGTTCAAAAGTTTGGGGTCACATTGAAATGTCCTTATTTTTGAAGGAAAAGCACTGTACTTTTCAATGAAGATAACTTTAAACTAGTCCTAACTTTAAACAAATGCACTCTATACATTGCTAATGTGGTAAATGACTATTCTAGCTGCAAATGCCTGGTTTTTTGTGTAATATCTACAAAGGTGAATAGAGGCCCATTTCCAGCAACTATCACTCCAGTGTTCTAATGGTACAATGTGTTTGCTCATTGGCTCAGAAGGCTAATTGATGATTAGAAAACCCTTGTGCAATCATGTTCACACATCTGAAAACAGTCTAGCTCGTTACAGAAGCTACAAAACTGACCTTCCTGTGAGCAGATTGAGTTTCTGGAGCATCACATTTGTGGGGTCAATTAAACACTCAAAATGGCCAGAAAAAGAGAACTTTCATCTGAAACTCGACAGTCTATTCTTGTTCTTAGAAATGAAGGCTATTCCATGCGAGAAATTGCTAAGAAATTGAAGATTTCCTACAACGGTGTGTACTACTCCCTTCAGAGGACAGCACAAACAGGCTCTAACCAGAGTAGAAAAAGAAGTGGGAGGCCGCGTTGCACAACTAAGCAAGAAGATAAGCACATTAGAGTCTCTAGTTTGAGAAACAGACGCCTCACAGGTACCCAACTGGCATCTTCATTAAATAGTACCCGCAAAACACCAGTGTCAACATCTACAGTGAAGAGGCGGCTGCGGGATTTTGGGCTTCAGGGCAGAGTGGCAAAGAAAAAGCCATATCTGAGACTGGCCAATAAAAGAAAAAGATTAAGATGGGCAAAAGAACACAGACATTGGACAGAGGAAGACTGGAAAAAAGTGTTGTGGACGGATGAATCCAAGTTTGAGGTGTTTGGATCACAAAGAAGAACGTTTGTGAGACGCAGAACAAATGAAAAGATGCTGGAAGAATGCCTGACGCCATCTGTTAAGCATGGTGGAGGTAATGTGATGGTCTGGGGTTGCTTTGGTGCTGGTAAGGTGGGAGATTTGTACAGGGTAAAAGGGATTCTGAATAAGGAAGGCTATCACTCCATTTTGCAACGCCATGCCATACCCAGTGGACAGCGCTTGATTGGAACCAATTTCATCCTACAACAGGACAATGACCCTAAACACACCTCCAAATTGTGCAAGAACTATTTACAGCAGAAGCAGGCAGCTGGTATTCTATCGGTAAAGGAGTGGCCAGCGCAGTCACCAGATCTGAACCCCATTGAGCTGTTGTGGGAGCAGCTTGACCGTATGGTACGCCAGAAGTGCCCATCCAACCAATCCAACTTGTGGGAGATGCTTCTAGAAGCGTGGGGTGCAATTTCACAAGCTTACCTCAACAAATTAACAGCTAGAATGTCAAAGGTGTGCAATGCTGTAATTGCTGCAAAAGGAGGATTCTTTGACGAAAGCAAAGTTTGATGTAAAAACAATGTTATTTCAAATACAAATCATTATTTCTAACCTTGTCAATGTCTTGGCTCTATTTTCTATTCATTTCACAACGCATGGTGGTGAATAAGTGTGACTTTTCATGGAAAACACAAAATTGTTTGGGTGACCCCAAACTTTTGAACGGTAGTGTACATAAAATTTGGACACTAATTCTTTTGCGCTTAGAATTGAATAATCGAGTTGGGACCCATTAACTTTTCATATTTATGACACAATCAATGCTTGTGCCAAATTTCAAGTTTCTATGACATTGGGAAGTGAGAAAATTACATTCCGCACGTAAAATTTGGACGCTAATTCTTTTGCACATAGAATTGAATAATCGAGTTGGGACCCATTAGCTTTTCCTATTTATGACATTATCAATGCTCGTGCCAAATTTCCCGTTTCTATGACACCGGAAAGTGAGAAAATTACATTCCGCACGTAAAATTTGGACGCTAATTCTTTTGCGCATAGAATTGAATAATTGAGTTGGGACCCATTAGCTTTTCCTATTTATGACATAATCAATGCTTGTGCCAAATTTTCCGTTTCTATGACACCGGAAAGTGAGAAAATTAGATTCCGTACGTAAAATTTGGACGCTAATTTTTTGCGCATAGAATTGAATAATCGAGTTGGGACCCATTAGCTTTTACTATTTATGACATAATCAATGCTCGTGCCAAATTTCCCGTTTCTATGACAGCGGAAAGTGAAGAAATTACATTCCGCACGTAAAATTTCGACGCCAGTTCTTTGCGCATAGAATTGAATAATCGAGTTGGGACCCATTAGCTTTTCCTACTTATGACATAATCAATGCTCGTGCCAAATTTCCCATTTCTATGACACCGGAAAGTGAAGAAATTACATTCCGCACGTAAAATTTGGACGCTAATTCTTTTGCGCATAGAATTGAATAATCGAGTTGGGACCCATTAGCTTTTTCTACTTATGACATAATCAATGCTCGTGCCAAATTTCACGTTTCTATGACACCGGAAAGTGAGAAAATTACATTCCGCACGTAAAATTTCTACGCCAATTCTTTTGCACTAGAATTGAATAATGGAGTTGGGACCCACTAGCTTTTCCTATTTATGACATAATCAATGCTCGTGCCAAATTTCCCATTTCTATGACACCGGAAAGTGGGAAAATTACATTCCGCACGTAAACTTTGGACGCTAAATCTTTTGCGCATAGAATTGAATAATCGAGTTGGGACCCACTAGCTTTTCCTATTTATGACATAATCAATGCTCGTGCCAAATTTCCCATTTCTATGACACCGGAAAGTGGGAAAATTACATTCCGCACGTAAACTTTGGACGCTAAATCTTTTGCGCATAGAATTGAATAATGGAGTTGGGACCCATTAGCTTTTCCTATTTATGACATAATCAATGCTCGTGCCAAATTTCCTGTTTCTATGACACTGGAAAGTGAAGAAATTACATTCCGCACGTAAAATTTCGACGCCAATTCTTTTGCGCTAGAATTGAATAATCAAGTTGGGACCTATGAACTTTTCCTATTTATTACATAATCTATGCTCGTGCCAAATTTCATGTTTCTATGACACCAGAAAATGAGAAAATTAGATTCCGTACGTAAAATTTGGACGCTAATTCTTTTGCGCTAGAATTGAATAATGCAGTTCGGACCCATTAGCTTTTCCTATTTATGACATAATCAATGCTCCTGCCAAATTTCCCATTTCTATGACACCGGAAAGTGAAAAAATTACATTCCGCACGTAAAATTTGGACGCTAGTTCTTTTGCGCATAGAATTGAATAATCGAGTTGGGACCCATTAGCTTTCCCTACTTATGACATAATCAATGCTCGTGCCAAATTTCACGTTTCTATGACACCGGAAAGTGAGAAAATTACATTCCGCACGTAAGATTTCGACGCCAATTGTTTTGCGCTAGAATTGAATAATCGAGTTGGGACCCATTCAATTTTCCTATTTATGACATAATCAATGCTCGTGCCAAATTTCCCGTTTCTATGACACCGGAAAGTGGGAAAATTACATTCTGCACGTAAAATTTGGACGCTAAATCTTTTGCGCATAGAATTGAATAATGGAGTTGGGACCCATTAGCGTTTCCTATTTATGACATAATCAATGCTCGTGCCAAATTTCCTGTTTCTATGACACTGGAAAGTGAAGAAATTACATTCCGCACGTAAAATTTCGACGCCAATTCTTTTGCGCTAGAATTGAATAATCAAGTTGGGACCTACTAACTTTTCCTATTTATTACATAATCTATGCTCGTGCCAAATTTCATGTTTCTATAACACCAGAAAGTGAGAAAATTAGATTCCGTACGTAAAATTTGGACGCTAATTCTTTTGCGCTAGAATTGAATAATGCAGTTCGGACCCATTAGCTTTTCCTATTTATGACATAATTAATGCTGGTGCCAAATTTGCCATTTCTATGACACCGGAAAGTGAAAAAATTACATTCCGCACGTAAAATTTCGACGCCAATTCTTTTGCGCTAGAATTGAATAATCGAGTTGGGACCCATTCGCTTTTCCTATTTATGACATAATCAATGCTCGTGCCAAATTTCCCGTTTCTATGACATTGGGAAGTGAGTGATTTAGATTATGTACGTTACATTTCGACGCCAATTCTTTTGCGCTAGAATTGAATAATCGAGTTGGGACCCAATTTATTTTCCTATTTTAGAGATAATCTATGCTTGCGCCAAATTTCATGTTTCTACGACATTGGGAAGTTGGAGAACTTTTGGCGAGTCAGTCAGTCAGTCAGTCAGTCAGTCAGTGAGGGCTTTCAGCTTTATATATATAGATATATAATACAGGATTCACTATTCACAATAGCTGATGTACAAGCTTACCTCTTCTTCCTCCATGCACAACTCACAGATCATTCCCACAACACTCTCCCACAAAAGTTAATGGGCCCTCTCTTCTCCATTATGTCTACTGCCCATGAGCCTGCTGTATAGCATATCTCTAAATGCTGTTTACTGCTGCTCAGAAAAGATGGCCACACCAATACACGTGCAGACAATAGATTAAAAAAATACAATTAGTTAAAATACTCCTAATAGTTTGAAAACAAACGTTGACAAAAAAAAACTATTAGACAAAAAGAATTATTCATTTCTGAATGAATTGTATGTTAAAGGCAAAAACTATTGATGACCACTTGGGATCCCTAGTAGAGATGAGCGAGCATACTTACTAAGGGCAATTACTCGAGCGGGCAAGTACCTGCCCGCTCGGAAGAAAGGATTCGGGTGCCGGCGCGGGTGACAGGTGAGTTGCGGGAGTGAGCAGGTGGGAGCGCGGGGGGAGAGAGGGAGAGAGAGATCTCCCCTCCATCCCCCCCCCCCCCCCCGCTCTCCCCTGCTGCTCCCCGCCCCCGCCAGCACCCGAATCTTTTCTTCCGAGTGGGCAGGTAAGGACAATGCTCGCTCGAGTAATTGCCCTTAGCGAGTATGCTCGCTCATCTCTAATCCCTAGCCATGAGCCTATTGCCTAGCCAACTGTCAGTGCAGCAGGGCCAGATATGTGTCATAGGGAATGGAAGCAGAAGTGCCCTAACTGTTTCCACTCCCACTGGAATCAATGGGAACTGAAGTGGCTAGTACACTTCCGTGGCTGTCTCCAATATCGGAGGTGGAAGTGCTGGAAAAAGCCATTTTTTTGTGAAAGCTTTTATACCATATTTATAATGGAGAGAATAGAGAAAGAATCTGCAGCAGAGGATATATTGCTGTTGGTGTGAAAGCACCACCCAACCGTCTCATCTGTGACATGCCTGCCCGGTGGGATTCCACATTGCGTATGTGGTAGAGGCTAAGCCAGTAGCAGGAAGTGACCATGGCGTACCAGATGATGTATGTCATTAGCAAAAGCTGTAAGGAAGTCGATCACTTGATGCCTGTAGAGTGGCTGCAGATCAAACACGCATGTGCCATTTTCCACGCTTTGTGGAAGCAACCAAAATGGTCAGTTGTGATGACGCACTGTTTGGTTTGATCATCCCTGTTGTTTGGCTACTGGAACAGATGCTATAGCACTTCAGGGACAACAGCACATTGTCACAGAAGAAGGAGGAAGGGATACTAATCTCACAAAGTCCACCATTACTCAACACGTGAGAGAAGATGGCTTTAGGCAAGAAAGGGAGGTGTCTTCCTCAACACATTTCTCTACTCATGGGAAAAGTATAGAGGAGGAAGAAGAAAGGGGGATAATATAGGCTCAGTGGCTGGGGAGGGGGCTACACAACGTTCCTTTAATTCATCAGGAACCCCAGCTATTTTTTGTGGATGACGGGTCCAGTCGGAGGACACTCTTAGGCTTGATCACAAGGAATGTGGGCCAGTAGCTTTAGGCATATGAGTGCATTTTATGCTGCAGTGCTTGCAGAAGGACCGTTGCACACCTCCCATCAAAGCTTTAGATGATTATTGGGTGGCCACCCTCCTTGATCCTGCTCCAAGGCCAAAATGATAAATCTCATTCTGGCAGTGGAGTGGGACCTCAATATGGAGCAATATCAGAACAGACTGTTAAATAGCTCGAGCAAAGTACTTCCCTATGGCCGTGAGGATGTATCCATAATTGATCACAGCTCTGTAGGTCATGGCAAACGATCAGGAAGCCACTGCAGCAGCAGCACCGCCAGTGGCAATGGAAGTCTAACACAGATGTGGCATAGTTTTATCAGTCTATTGCAGACTTCAGCAAAGGCACAGGGTAGGACTGTCAGTCACAGGCAGCACTTGATGGTCCAAGAGTATGACAGATCCTGCATGGATGTACTCAGACATAGTACTGGATAAGTGGCTGGAGCTTGCACAACATGCTTTAGAGATGTTTGCCTTCCCTGCTGTCAGTGTGCTATCAGAAAGGGTGTTCAGCACAGCTGGGGGTGTGATAACTGACATATGCATCCACCGATCTAAGGACAATGTGGATCACCTGAAATTTATAAAAATGAATGCTGCATGGATTTCACCTGCCTTCAGCACCCACGTGGCAAATTCCACTGATTAGTTAGCATGCTGGCACGCTGAAGATTTATATCAAAGACCACAATATACCCTCAAGGTGCTGCTGCTGGTGGTATTCATGCTGCTCTCCTTCTCTTGCTTCCGCCATGTTTCCTCCTCCTACTTCCCCCAAAATAAAAAATATGTCTGTATGGACATACGGAGTTACAGCTCTTATGTTTCAACAAGGAGCACACTCTACCCTCAAGGCGTTTTGCCGCCGCTTTCCTTCTTCTGCCTCCGCCATATTTCCTCCTCCTCCAAAAAATAAAAAATTTCTAAAACACAAGAAACAGCTCTAGCTCTGCAACTGTTCCTTGGAGCAGGTCTGTGCTTGGCTGTTCTGTTCACCAGATAGAATTTCTCATTGTAACATTATTGATATTGCTTTTAAAACACACAGCAGACCTGCCATCTTCCTTGGAGCAAATGTGCGCCTTCTTTTGCTCTCAGTGACACCCCTTTGACACGATTGATCCCTACTAGAGATGAGCGAACCTACTTGGCCACACCCCTTTTTCGCCCGAGCACCGCGATTTTCGAGTACTTCCGTACTCGGGCGAAAAGATTCGGGGGGCGCCGTGGTTGAGTGAGGGGGTTGCAGCGGGGAGTGGGGTGGAGAGGGAGAGAGAGAGGGCTCCCCCCTGTTCCCCGCTGCTACCCCCCGCTCCGCCACACCTCCCCCGCCCCCCGGCACCCCCCGAATCTTATCACCCAAGTACGGAAGTACTCGAAAATCGCGGTGCTCGATCGAGTAATTACTCGAAACGAGTAGGTTCGCTCATCTCTAATCCCTACACCACTGTACACTATTTTGACCAATTTTTGGGAGGAACACAGTGTTTCCTGGATGTGTAGCTGCATTCCCATGCAATAAGGGGGCTTTGGCTGCATTGGGGACGTTCAGGAGGGTAAATTAGTAAACTAGATTTTTACTTGCAGTACAAGAAAACTATTATACATTCATTTATCACGTTTGACATTTGACTAATATCCTGAAAATGTAGACTAAAACTGCACTTTTCTTGCTAAAACAGGAGCTGTGCCTGCGGCCGAACATTTCCGAGCAGCAAGTAACAGTTAATGCAACAGCTTTTTAATTTACTGTAGATTGCTTCCCTCTGCTTTTAAATAGCAACAACTTGCAGCCCCTGTATGTTCTCTGCACATTTCATTAGGTTTGATAGAACAAGTTGGGCAGCTTTATGGCTCAGCAGTTAGTACTGAATCTTTCCAACCAAGGAGTCCAGAGTACAAATCTGCCCGGGGGAACATTTGCATGGAGATGTAAGTTACCCCGTTCATATGGGTCCTCTTGCATTCTCCAACTGTAAATCACACAGAGAGAGATTTATCAACACTTCCACATGAGCAAGGTCTCCAGCTGTCATTTCCTTTGAGTTATGTGTGAGATATACATCGATCAGCTGTTGCAGTGGAGGCAGGCAACACAGGGACCAGAGTACAATGCGGACACCGGGCTTCCAAAATATATATATTATAACAAACTTGGAGAATAAGTTGGCAAGAAAAGCTTCCAATAATAGAACAATCATAGGAACAATTAATTATCTAAGAATATTATATTTTATAAATCACAAAAATCAACAATACACCTCAACTATAAACCACATGGTAGTCCCAGCAGTGGTGGTTTCCCGCACACAGTTCAAAAGTAATGCAAATGCAAATGCTGACCAATATCTCTTCCGCAGCTGTATACTGCTGGCATTGGCTCAAGCTCACATATTTTTAACTGGCAGGCCTGTGCTTAAGTCAGTATCCGTATGCGCACCTTTTTTTCTGAGGGTCTACCTCACCTACGTATCTCCAGCATGTTTGGTACCGTAATGTAGATAAATCGTCTTTGGATATCTGTTGGGGGTACCCTGATGCAAAGAGCTGCAGGTCGATGTGGACTCTCTGTAGAAGTCTCTCTAGCTGTAGTCTCTGTAGCTTTGTTCTCTCAGTAATATTGGTTCTGACATATTATATGACTGTGCCTCTCAATTACAGACTATCTCTCTCTAACAGACACAGAATCTCCAGGACACATATCATACAGCTACCTCAGCTGACTCCTCACTCCTCTTGCAGCTCTCTATCCCGGCAATGCAGTCTCTCAAGGCTGAGTACCACTGGGATTGCTCTCTGTTTGTTGCTGCTTCACCTGGCGTCCGGCTCCTACAGTTCCCACCTGAGCACACAGAACCTGTGCACATCTCTGTCATCTCCAGTCCTCCAAACATCCCACCTGATCTCTGCAGCCAACAGGGAGTAGTATGCAATATTCCATAAAGAAATACACAAATGCAGTAATGTATGATGGCCAGTAGAGGTCACCCTTATACCATTCAAGGAAACATCATCTGAGCCCCTTATACAGCCATAATATCACAGGTCCATTAAAACATTGAGGCATAGCCTTGATAAGACTTAAGAAGGTATCCTGGGGTGTCTGAATGCCATTACATTGTTAGCATAAGATCCAAGTAGCATCCACAAGTGCCAGGGCGCAGGGTTACCCAGCAGAACATTGGCCAGAGCATAACACTGCTGCAGGCTTGTCTTCTTGTAATATACATTGTAGTGTCATCTCTTCCCCAAGTGAGGGTGCATTCAAACAGGCCAAAAAATTATGTGAGTTTTGTGCATTGCAAGATGCACAAAGATTGCATAACAATACAACTCAGTGGTTTTACATGGGCAAAATCACAGCTTGTTCTATTTTCGTGCGAGTCTTGCACGAGAACAGAACATGCAGATGTGCGGTCTCCCGCATATTAGACAGCACACGGATAGAGTGTCTGTGGGCTGAGCGATGTGAGTCATGTCCGAGAATGTTGGTTGCAATTTGTTCTCACCTGCGTGAATGCACACTGATGCTGAATTTATACTGGCAAGCATGATATTGGTCCCTTCCTACTTCGTATTTTCGCACCGCCCATAGACTTATGTGAACAAGCTTAAGAGAACGACCCCATTGTAATCAATGGATTCTATTCTCTGTGATTAGCGTGTGCAAATACCTGCACAAGCACGGCCATGTGACTCAAGGGTGTTTTGCTAGAAAAGCACATTACATTGCGTCTCTGCAACATGCAATTTTCACACGTATAGAAATCGCATGTTGTTACAACAGGAAAAATAGAAAAATATCATGGCATGAAAACCACATCATTGGAGTGTGATGCAATAAGCAATATCAAAAAAGAATCACCCAAAAATAGGACTTGCTGTGATTTTTTAATGAGAAAAATCATTCATGTAAGTAAACACATTTTAAGCAATAAGTTCTTCTCACGCACAATATCTTACCATATTACAACCTGCCAGACACTGTACGTGTAACTGGTGTATATGAATACCGCTTGGGCCTGTGTCACATGGGAGTATTTGTGCACAGAAGATTTTATGAGGTCATGGTTACTTTAAAGGAACCGAGAAATAAAATATGTATACACATATAGGAGCATTAGATTCTCCTCAGTATATACATATAGAGGGGAGGTAGATTTTCTTCTGTATATACACATAGAGATGAGGTAGATTCTCCTCTGTATATGAACATAGAGGGGAGGTAGATTCTCCTCAGTATATACACACAGAAGTGAGTTGTTTTTTTTTTTTTTTTTTAAACAATGGTTTTTATTGAGTTTTTGACAATATTTTTAATACAGAAAACAAGGCAATATTTCAATATATGCATATGGGTTAATAAATAGAGATGAGCGAGCACCAAAATGCTCGGGTGCTCGTTACTCGGGACGAAAATTTCGCGATGCTCGAGGGTTCGTTTCGAATAACGAACCCCATTGAAGTCAATGGGCGACCCGAGCATTTTTGTATATCGCCAATGCTCACTAAGGTTTCCATTTGTGAAAATCTGGACAATTCAAGAAAGTGATGGGAACGACACAGCAACGGATAGGGCAGGCGAGGAGCTACATGTTGGGCTGCATCTCAAGTTCCCAGGTCCCACTATTAAGCCACAAAAGCGGCAAGAGTGGCCCCCTGAAAAGGCCTCATTAGCAATGCATACCTTAGCTAAGCACCACACTACCTCCAACAAAGCACAATCACTTCCTGCATGACACTCTGCTGCCACTTCTCCTGGGTTACATGCTGCCCAACCCCCCCCCCCCCCCCGCACGACCCAGTGTCCACAGCACACACTAAAGTGTCCCTGCGCAGCCTTCAGCTGCCCTCATGCTACACCACCCTCATGTCTATTTATAAGTGCGTCTGCCATGAGGAGGAACCGCAGGCACACACTGCAGAGGGTTGGCACGGCTAGGCAGCGACCCTCTTTAAAAGGGGCAGGACGATAGCCCAGAATGCTGTACAGAAGCAATGAGAAATATAATCCTGTGCCACCGCCATCAGGAGCTGCACACGTGGGTATAGCAATGGGGAATCTATGTGCCACACACTATTCATTCTGTCAAGGTGTCTGCATGCCCCAGTCAGACCGGGGTTTTTTATAAATAGTCACAGGCAGGTACAACTCCGCAATGGGAATTCCGTGTGCACCCACAGCATGGGTGGCTCCCTGGAACCCACCGGCTGTACATAAATGTATTCCATTGCAGTGCCCTGGACAGCAGAGCTAACGTTAGATTAAATGCAGGTTGGCTTCGGCCCACACTGCATGCCCCAGTCAGACTGGGGTTTTTTATAAGAAGACACAGGCAGGTACAACTCCGCAATGGGAATAACGTGTGGACGAACAGCATGGGTGGCTCCCTGGAACCCACCGGCAGTACATAAATATATCCCATTGCATTGCCCATCACAGCTGAGGTAATGTCATGTTTAATGCAGGTGGGCTTGGGCCCACACTGCATGCCCCAGTCAGACTGGGGTTCTTTAGAAGTGGACACATGCAGTTACAACTCCGTGTGGACCGACAGCATGGGTGGCTCCCTGGAACCCACCAGCGGTACATAAATATATCCCATTGCAGTGCCCAGCACAGCTGATGTAACGTCAGCTTTAATGCAGGTGGGCAAAAAATTAATTGGATTACACTGTAGCCGAGGGCCCCAAAAAATTGGTGTACCAACAGTACTAATGTACCTCAGAAAAATTGCCCATGCCCAACCAAGAGGGCAGGTGAAACCCATTAATCGCTTTGGTTAATGTGGCTTAATTTGTAACTAGGCCTGGAGGCAGCCCAGTTAAAATAAAAGTTGGTTCAGATGCAAGTTTCAACGCTTTAATGAGCATTGAAACGTATAAAAATTGTTTACAAAAATTATATGAGTGAGCCTTGTGGGCCTAAGAAAAATTGCCCGTTCGGCGTGATTACGTGAGGTTTCAGGAGGAGGAGCAGGAGGAGGAGGAGCATGAATAGAATACACAGATTGATGAAGCTAAAAGGTCCCCGTTTTTGATGGTGATAGAGAACGATGCTTCCATCCGCGGGTGCAGCCTACGTATTGCTTAGGTATCGCTGCTGTCCGCTGGTGGAGAAGAGAAGTCTGGGGAAATCCAGGCTTTGTTCATATTGATGAGTGTAAGCCTGTCGGCACTGTCGGTTGACAGGCGGGTACGCTTATCCGTGATGATTCCCCCAGCCGCACTAAACACCCTCTCTGACAAGACGCTAGCCGCAGGACAAGCAAGCACCTCCAGGGCATACAGCGCGAGTTCAGGCCACGTGTCCAGCTTCGACACCCAGTAGTTGTAGGGGGCAGAGGCGTCACCGAGGACGGTCGTGCGATCGGCTACGTACTCCATCAGCATCCTTTTACAGTGCTCCCGCCGACTCTGCCTTGACTGGGGAGCGGTGACACAGTCTTGCTGGGGAGCCAGAAAGCTGTCAAAGGCCTTAGAGAGTGTTCCCCTGCCTGTGCTGTACATGCTGCCTGATCTCCGCGCCTCCCCTGCTACCTGGCCCTCGGAACTGCGCCTTCTGCCACTAACGTTGTCGGATGGGAATTTTACCATCAGCTTGTCCGCCAGGGTCCTGTGGTATAGCATCACTCTCGAACCCCCTTCCTCTTCGGGTATGAGAGTGGAAAGGTTCTCCTTATACCGTGGGTCGAGCAGTGTGTACACCCAGTAATCCGTAGTGGCCAGAATGCGTGTAACGCGAGGGTCATGAGAAAGGCATCCTAACATGAAGTCAGCCATGTGTGCCAGGGTACCTGTACGCAACAAATGCCTGTCCTCACTAGGAAGATCACTTTCAGGATCCTCCTCCTCCTCAGGCCATACACGCTGAAAGGATGACAGGCAAGCAGCATGGGTACCCTCAGCAGTGGGCCAAGCTGTCTCTTCCCCCTCCTCCTCATGCTCCTGCACCTCCTCCTCCTCAACGCGCTGAGATATAGACAGGAGGGTGCTCTGACTATCCAGCGACATACTGTCTTCCCCCGCCTCCGTTTCCGAGCGCAAAGCGTCTGCCTTTATGGTTTGCAGGGAACTTCTCAAGAGGCATAGCAGAGGAATGGTTACGCTAATGATTGCAGCATCCCCGCTCACCATCTGGGTAGACTCCTCAAAGTTTCCAAGGACCTGGCAGATGTCTGCCAACCAGGCCCACTCTTCTGTAAAGAATTGAGGAGGCTGACTCCCACTGCGCCGCCCATGTTGGAGTTGGTATTCCACTATAGCTCTACGCTGCTCATAGAGCCTGGCCAACATGTGGAGCGTAGAGTTCCACCGTGTGGGCACGTCGCACAGCAGTCGGTGCACTGGCAGATTAAACCGATGTTGCAGGGTGCGCAGGGTGGCAGCGTCCGTGTGGGACATGCGGAAATGTGCGCAGAGGCGGCGCACCTTTCCGAGCAGGTCTGACAAGCGTGGGTAGCTTTTCAGAAAGTGCTGAACCACCAAATTAAAGACGTGGGCCAGGCATGGCACGTGCGTGAGGCTGCCGAGTTGCAGAGCCGCCACCAGGTTACGGCCGTTGTCACACACGACCATGCCCGGTTGGAGGCTCAGCGGCGCAAGCCAGCGGTCTGTCTGCTCTGTCAGACCCTGCAGCAGTTCGTGGGCTGTGTGCCTCTTCTCTCCTAAGCTGAGTAGTTTCAGCACGGACTGCTGACGCTTGTCGACTGCTGGCGACATGCTGCTGCTGACACATCTTGATTGCGAGACAGAGGTTGCGTAGGAGAAGGAGGAGGAGGGTGGTTTAGTGGAGGAAGCATACACCGCTGCAGATACTAGCACCAAGCTGGGGCCCGCAATTCTGGGGGTGGGTAGGACGTGAGCGGTCCCAGGCTCTGACTCTGTCCCAGCCTCCACTAAATTCACCCAATGTGCCGTCAGGGAGATATAGTGGCCCTGCCCGCCTGTGCTTGTCCACGTGTCTGTTGTTAAGTGGATCTTGGCAGTAACCGCGTTGGTGAGGCCGCGTACAATGTTGCGGGAGACGTGGTCGTGCAGGGCTGGGACGGCACATTGGGAAAAGTAGTGGCGACTGGGAACTGAGTAGTGCGGGGCCGCCGCCGCCATCATACCTTTGAAAGCCTCCGTTTCCACAACCCTATACGGCAGCATCTCCAGGCTGATAAATTTGGCTATGTGCACGTTTAACGCTTGAGCGTGCGGGTGCGTGGCGGCGTACTTGCGCTTGCGCTCCAACACTGGCGCTAGCGACGGCTGGACGGTGCGCTGAGAGACATTGGTGGATGGGGCCGAGGACAGCGGAGGTGAGGGTGTGGGTGCAGGCCAGGAGACGGTAGTGCCTGTGTCCTGAGAGGGGGGTTGGATCTCAGTGGCAGGTTGGGGCACAGGGGGAGAGGCAGTGGTGCAAACTGGAGGCGGTGAACGGCCTTCGTCCCACCTTGTGGGGTGCTTGGCCGTCATATGTCTGCGCATGCTGGTGGTGGTGAGGCTGGTGGTGGTGGCTCCCCGGCTGATCTTGGCGCGACAAAGGTTGCACACCACTGTTCGTTGGTCGTCTGCACTCTCAGTGAAAAACTGCCAGACCTTTGAGCACCTCGGCCTCTGCAGGGTGGCATGGCGCGAGGGTGCGCTTTGGGAAACAGTTGGTGGATTATTCGGTCTGGCCCTGCCTCTACCCCTGGCCACCGCACTGCCTCTTCCAACTTGCCCTGCTGCTGCACTTGCCTTCCCCTCTGAAGACCTGTCCTCAGTAGGCTTAGCAAACCAGGTGGGGTCAGTCACCTCATCGTCCTGCTGCTCTTCCTCCGAATCCTCTGTGCGCTCCTCCCTCGGACTTACTCCAATTACTACTACCTGAGTGATAGCAACTGTGTCTCATCGTCATCGTCCTCCTCACCCACTGAAAGCTCTTGAGACAGTTGCCGGAAGTCCCCAGCCTCATCCCCCGGACCCCGGGAACTTTCCAAAGGTTGGGCATCGGTCACGACAAACTCCTCCAGTGGGAGAGGATTCGGAACCATGGCTGCCCATTCTGGGCAGGGGCTTGAGAACAGTTCCTGGGAGTCTGCCTGCTCCTCAGAATGTGTAATTGTAATGGAGTGAGGAGGCTGGGAGGAAGGAGGAGCAGCAGCCAGAGGATTCAGAGTTGCAGCAGTGGACGGCGTAGACGTCTGGGTGGTCGATAGATTGCTGGATGCACTTTCTACCATCCACGACAGGACCTGCTCACACTGCTCATTTTCTAATAAAGGTCTACCGCGTGGACCCATTAATTGTGAGATGAATGTGGAGACGCCAGAAACGTGCCTCTCTCCTAATCCCGCAGCAGTCGGCTGCGATACACCTGGATCAGGAGCTCGGCCTGTGCCCACACCCTGACTTGGGCCTCCGCGTCCTCGCCCGCGTCCACGTCCTCTAGGCCTACCCCTCAGCATGGTATATTACCAGTAGTGCAGAAACAGAACGCTGTAATTAAATGTGCCGCTTATTGGCCTGTGGTTGGAGGCTGACTTCGCTTACGGAACGCACAGCAAAGCCAGGAAAGAATTTTGCGCAAGCCTGCTGTCCCTGGCTCACCACTACTGGCCCTGGACTATGTAAAATTACTGCAGACTGTTTCCCTCTGGACAGGATGACAGTGGTGATGTGTAACGCACAGCAGAGCCAGGAAAGAATTTTGCGCAAGCCTGCTGTAACACTTAGCTGGCTGCGTATTAATTAGGACTACTACCCCCAGCAGAGACGCGGTACATTCAGGACGGTCACAGGCAGCCCAAATAGAATGTTTTTTCACATTTTTTTTTGGAAAAGCCCACTGCCTATATACACAGTATATCTCTTTCACTGTCCCTGGCTCACCACTACTGGCCCTGGACTATATAAAATTACTGCAGACTGTTTCCCTCTGGACAGGATGACAGCGGTGATGTGTAACGCACAGCAGAGCCAGGAAAGAATTTTGCGCAAGCCTGCTGTAACACTTAGCTGGCTGCGTATTAATTAGAACTACTACCCCCAGCAGAGACGCAGTACACTCAGGATGGTCACAGGCAGCCCAAATAGAATGTTTTTTCACAAATTTTTTTGGAAAAGCCCACTGCCTATATACACAGTATATCTCTTTCACTGTCCCTGCCTCACCACTACTGGCCCTGGACTATGTAAAATTACTGCAGACTGAGGACGCAATGCTCTGCACCGCCGATATACAAAAAAAAAAAAAAGTGCAACACTGCAAAAAGCAGCCTCAACAGTACTGCACACGGTCAGATGTGGCCCTAAGAAGGACCGTTGGGGTTCTTGAAGCCTAAAATCACTCCTAACGCTGTCCCTATAGCAGCTCCGGCACCAGCAGCACTTTCCCTGATCTCTGTCAGAATGCATTTGTGGCGAGCCGCGGGAGGGGCCGATTTATATACTCGGGTGACACCTGATCTCGCCAGCCACTCACTGCAGGGGGGTGGTATAGGGCTTAAACATCGCAGGGGGAAATTGTAATGCCTTCCCTGTCTTTCTATTGGCCAGAAAAGCGCGCTAACGTCTCAGAGATGAAAGTGAAAGTAACCCGAACATCGCGTGGTGCTCGCCTCTAGTAACGAGCATCTCGAACACGCTAATACTCGAACGAGTATCAAGCTCAGACGAGTACGTTCGCTCATCTCTATTAATAAAATCTCAAGTTACATTGTTTAAATTGAAACAGATCAGAACACTTTTAAGCTAGAAGTAAATATAATTAAACTTAAATGGGTCAAGTTATGATTTCACAAATTATGTACAGCAATTATGTAGTCATCTCAGTAGGTCAAGGGCAGACTAAATGTTGCTAGAGTATTAATTCGGAGAAGCAACAGTAGGAGCTCTGATGCCAAGCCGCCTAGTCACGTCTGAGCTTCCCTTTTTTTACTGAAAGCACTGGAATGCATGCCTTCGAACCAACAGTTGTTGTTAACTGATTTAATTATGTCAGCAAAAGAGGAGATGGAATTACCATTCCAGTGTTGGGCGATGCTAAATCTGCAAGCAATAAAGATTATTAGAGTGCGTAGAGTATTTGGGAGTAAGTCTGCATATAGATTTAGAAGAGGCAAGGCAGGGATAGGTAACATTTGAATATTGGTGAGGTTTATGATAAGCTGAAAGGCCTGGCCCCAGAGACTAGAGACATGTGGGCAATCCCACCATAAATGCAGCAAGGTACCATCTGGTGCTCCACACCTCCAACAATTCCTGGAGAAACGAGGAGCCACTTTGTTTAAGGAGCATGGAGTTATGTAACATCTATACAGTATTTTGCAGGAATTTTCAAAATGATTGGCCAACCAGAAATTGAGCCAACCACGAAATATGACTCATACCACTGATTCTCTGAAATCTGGATTTTCAGATCTTCCTCACATTTTATCTTGATATTTGCCATGGGGTTTATTGAAGGATTGTTTAATATGGCATAGCAAGTGGATAATCCTTTGTTCGATCCCTGCAGGGCTGATAGCCAAGCATCAAGTTTAGATGGCACATTGATTCTCATGGGAGGGGGGAATGGTTTCAGAAGGTGACTGATCTGCAAGTGTTTGAAGGAATCTAGTTTGGGGATATTAAATCTGTTGGATAGCTCTAAGAGTGTTGGAAAGCATCTATCTTCCCAGAGTTGGCTAATGTAGGTTAGGCATAATTGTTTCCATCTGGAAAGAGAAAGTGTCTCAATGGCTATTTCAGTATGGTTATTTTAGCTTTATGCATGGGGAAGGAGATTAGCTTACTTTTCTAGTCACTGTATTCCAGACATTAATGACCGTTAGGAGAGTGGCTGAGGAAAGAAAGGGTTTAGAGTTGAAGTATAGATCAGTCAGTAGATTGTGCCCCAGAGAAAGGTTGTTAATCTATAGTTTTCAATAGATAGCCATTTTCACAGGGTCATTTAGCCCCGAGAATCTAAGTTGGTCTAATATAGTTGCTCTATAAGACTGTATAATTAAAGGGGATCTGAGGCCGCCATTTTTCCTGTGTGTGTATATAGGATATCTCTACTAACCCTGGGTTTCCTTTTCCCCCAAATGAAGGTGAAAAGAATGGAATGGATATTTTTTTTAAGATAAGAAATTGGGAGGAAGATAGGGACGTTTCGAAAGAGATATAAGATTTCTGCCCAACCAGGAGATCCAGTAAGTTTTTATTTTATTAAGTTCTGTTTGGATGGATGTTACGAGAGGCTTATAATTTTGGTCAAATAATTTGGATGATGGGGAGAGGTCAGTTATATTCTCCTCAGTATATACACACAGAGGTCAGTTATATTCTCCTCAGTATATACACATAGAAGTGAGGTAGATTCTCCTCCGTATATACACATAGAGGTTAGGTAGATTCTCCTCAGTATATACACATAGAGGTTAGGTAGATTCTACTCAGTATATACACATAGAGGTGAGGTAGATTCTCCTCAGTATATACACATAGAGGTGATGTCGATTCTCCTCAGTATATACACATAGAGGTCGGGTAGATTCTCTTCAGTAGGTTTTATGGTTTCTGAAAAAGAACTATCTCATGTATTACAGATTTTTGCCCAGTTTTTCACATTTAGAATTGAATATTGAAGTTGCATTCTCTTTACTTTTCCTTATTCGGACCTAAAGAATGGTCATGCCAAATTTCATGTTTGTGCGGTACAGATATTTGTTATTAGTTTCATTAAATAGGGAGTCATTTACTTTCGCACTTAGAATTGAATAATCAAGTTGTGACCCCTTTACTTTTCCTATTTAGGACCTAATAAATGCTAGTGGCAAATTTCATGTTTGTTTGACATCAGGAAGTTAGAGAATTAGATTGGGTACATTACATAGGAGTGCCAATACTTTTGCACTTAACATTAAATAATCGAGTTGTGACCCCTTTACTTTTCCTATTTAGGACCTAAACAATGGTCATGCTAAATTTCACATTAGTACGACAGCGGGAAGTTAGAGAATTAGTGGTGAGTCAGTCAGTGAGGACCTTTGCCTTTATATATATATGGATGTGTAACTCTTCTTTTGCAGGGATGCTACAAGTAAAAACATGCATGTTCTCTTGTTGGGGCGATATCTCTCATAAATTTCTATGGACCAGGATAAAATCACATGGCATTCACATGTAGATGCAATTTTGATGCGAGTGTGATGAATTTTTAATTTTTTCTATCGAAATAACATGCGATTTTTGAACTTCTTTTTCATGTAATCAGCACATTCTGGCTGTTCCGTGCGCCTTCTCAGAAATGTATATCAGGTTCGATCTGGAGTACATTTCTGGTACAATTTACACCAGTTGCTGGCTTAAGTTATTCATAAATGTGTCAGTCCGGGTTAACCACGCCTCTTCCTAACAAGCCCTTCCCACATTTAAAAAAAGCAGACGGGGCTAGCGCAAAAAAAAAAGGAAAAAGTCACAGATTTTTGCAAAAAAAGACCACTAGCACAAAAATCTGTGACTTTTTAAGGCCAGAAACCCCGTGTGTTTAGGCCTAACATAGAGAGAGGAGGGTGCAAAATAGGTGAGATGAAGAATTGTCTGTGTATACAGGCCGGGTGCAAATACAGCTTTCCAAGGGTGCCTGAAGCCTTTATTCTGATTGTGTCTGTGTTAAATGGTGCTACCAGATACCCAACACATATTTGAACCATTGAGACTTGCCTGAAGTGACCTCCAAAGTGGCCCCAGTATTAATTTTGCCCCCCTTAGTGGACCTTCAGTGGAGCAGCAACTCAACAACATCAGGCATTTCACTCACTAGGTCTGTAGCTCCAGGGCCACTATGGCTGCTGTAATCAGCCAGTAATCTCTGACCTCTCCAACTCTACACGGTGCTGGACCAGTAAAAACGAAATATCAGTCAGGCCAGTGTCTTACCACCAGGGTGGCAACCCTTGCTCTGCCCCTCAAAGGTCCTTCAGCCTGCTGCCTGAGGCAACAGGCTCAGCTTGCCTCATGGTAGGGGCTCCCCAGGCTCTCTCTAACCCCTAAAAATCCGTTTTTTGTTCCATCTGCAAAAGGAAGAGCAATTCTGCTGCATAAATTTTGCATCTAGGTGAAATGTTTTGCCGACTAAAAGCAGAGGAAGATTCACGAGCTCATGTAGGTTTTATTAAGGTAGAGAAGCACTTTGCAATTTTAAGTATTTTATACCGTACTTACGCAGCACATATATAACTTTACAGTAATTGCCATTGCTACATCGTTATCTCCGGGTACGGTAATCACCTTGCAACGTATATCACATGCAAAAAACAGCCGCTAATTATGGATTCTGCATTGTCATTGAACATTGTGTTAAACGCTAAAAGACATTTTTACTGTACATCATCAGGAGGAAGCAATTTCCATACAGCCAAGGCAGCAGAGCGCAAATCAATGTGAAACAGTAAAGCGTGAACACGTGAAAAGGCGGAGCGCCATAACATTGAGCAAAATAGGCACTGCTTTATCAGTCTACTGATGCATGTACCGGGCAATAAATACAGACTGGCAAACAGACTTGAATTTGATTTAAATGTTAATTGTTTGCACTGTAAATACATTTGCCCGTTCCTCGCACTGGTTATAGTCACCGCCAGAGATAAAATCAAACATCAAATAACAATAGTTTGCAGAAATTTATTGACAGTAAAGCCGTATCAGCAAACACCTTCAGCGAAATCATCAAGTCAGCGTTTCAACCGTTTTCTGTTTCATTGAGTTTGCCTGAAAGTAACGTTGTAGCAGCGAAAGGTAAAGTAACGAAAAAATAAAAAAATCCGCCTATATTCCTAGAACAGGTTTGTAGTTCTCATCTGATAGTAGTCCATTCATTATTAAACAGATAGTGGAAGCGCAGCCGAGCGTGAAAGAAAACAAATTTCTCGAGTCGTGTATATTGTTTGGCTTTGAATACACATGGATGTAAATGTAGCAGTTCATTGTGGTAATGCTCCCAAAATTATGCATTCAAAAACAACTCAATAACCTACTAGATTGCATTTTATAAGGGAAATAATAACCAGGGACATCGCCTTGGGCAAGGGAAATTGCAGATTTCACGGAACGAGAAAAAGGGAAAGAGGTAACAACGGCTCCTGTAATCACCTTGGTTCTTTATAGTCTGCAACGCACAGGCACATAACCTATTCAGGATGTCACAAACGGTTTTCAATGTGATTTCTACATGCAGGAAAAATATGCAAATATCTTATGGCTTGATGTTCTTTCGCTAGGTGTGATTATTTGAAGATCTACGCAAGAATTTTATCTGTAGCGGGGCTCTTCAAGGCGCATAGCAATGGGAAGGCATAGTGTGGGAGGAAGTTATTCACGCTTGATAATGTAGTGTGTACTTATTTTTATGTAGTTGTGCCTGGCAAAACTATACCAGAGACCTTCAATCGAGTTATGGACATTACAGTATATAACAAGGTACACATTATCTTAAGTAGGCAGGCTGCATAATTTCAGAGCTACGGACAATCCAGAGGTCAGAGCACATGGAATAAGTTCAATACGGTACAAAGAGGTCAGGAGTCGGGGAAGGAAGCATAACTCCAGAACAAAAAAAACAGTGCAAAGATCAGGGTATACAAAACAGTCTCTGCACAGTACAAAACAGGCCAGGAGTTGGAGCACGTGGTGGACAGGAGAATGGTCACTACAATAAGTCGAGGTCAGGAGTGGAGAATACAGCAAAGTTAAGAATAATCAGAAACTAGGAAGCCAGCACAAACGAGGGTGTTGTCACATAAATGACTTTCAAAGTGAATTCTGTTCGATTGCAATATGGACTGAACCCACACGTAAAAAGAACCCATTGATTTCAGTGGGTTAATTTCCAGGATCGATTTTCCACTCGCACTTATCATACACGATTGAAAAAAATCACAGCTTGGGCGATATAGACCGTTATTTTCTATAGGAGAAAAAAAATGTATCACACTTGCATGTAGATGCGATTTTAAAGCGAGTGCATTGCGTTTTTTTTATTTTTCTCATTGAAAAATGCAATTTTCACACCCAGGTAAAATTTTGCATGAAAATTGTATGTGGGGTGATACGATGTAATGCCTTTTTCTCTCAAAATGTATCACACTCACGGGCAAAACTGCTGGCTTGAGGATAGGTCACCAATAGTATTCTCCCTGGGAAAACCCCTTCAAGCATTTGGCATCTCTAGGAACATGGACATGGGGATACTGCTAGTTACTACATGCAATAGAGGGGCGGGCATTCAGATGCTACCTTATAGCTGATTGAAGCAGGGCTGAGCAAGGCAGGATGGGAAGTGTGGGAGAGGAGGCTCTGGCCTGTACAGTACTAGTAGAAGGGCTGGCTTAGATCCCAACCATCTGTAAGTGGATTACAAACAGCAGGGCTGGGCTGCTTTTGAAATTTTTTTGAAAACTCAGTTACGCTTTAAGGAACACAAGCAAATATTTGTACCTGACTCTCAATCATAGATGAGACAGCTGCCCACCTTTAGCCCAAAAATAGCAATGTAGCAGCAGACAGATAAAAATACCTTGCCTCAAGACGTCTACTAATCTTTACATTTATAAAATGGATTTCTGTTGTCTGTCCTTCATGCACAGCCAAATTATTGGACCAATCTGCTTAAAATTGACCACATAGATAAATCCGATATTTGAGACTGAGTTTGAGTTCTCTAGGACCTACCATTTTTGACACATTCGCAAAAAAATTGGAAACACCATAGGACTGAACCAATGGGCACCAAATTTGCTCCATAAATTTTTAATCAGATCCATTCAAGTAGGTAAGACTTATCTGAATTACCGGACAAAGCTACTACCAAATGTACAAAGCTGTGCCAGGTAAACAATGAAGGAGATGATTGATGGGGCTTCCAGGACGTAAGACCCCACTGATCTGATCTCAATGACCTAACCTAACGATATACTGCCAAAAGCCTGAACAATTCATTCAAAGGGGTTGTCAAATTGTAAACTACTAATGGCTAATTTCTAGAATAGCCCATTAATAGTAAATCAGTGGGGGTCTACCACTTGAAAAACCTGATGACCAGCTGTTTGCACTGAAATGAATGAGACTTGGCCTGCAATACCAAGCCTGGCCACTGCAGGGGGAATGGAGCAGTCCACTGCCTAAAAAATCATCTCAGTGCACAAATGCACCAGCCTGGCTGGTAGCTCCTTGGCGAGGGACCCTCCTACTGATGGACACTTGGTGATCTATGGATAGGCCATCAATAACTTACAACTTCACAAAAAAGCGATATATACCAGAATGCATAAATAAAAAACACATAGGATAATAATATTTTTGCAAAAAGTAGCAAAAATAAAGATTCATGAAAACCAATGACAGCACAGGCTGTCTAATGGACCTGTATTCACAAGTAAAAGTCTTCATTCTTTCCTATGTACCATAACATGTAAAGTTAAAACATTCACACAATACAAATGTGCATCGAATGTTACACAAAAATATCAAACAAAAACACATTTTAATCTTATCTCTAATATAAAAATCCACTGAAAAATAGACAGATTTTTATGTATGTATTTAAGTATTTTTGTGCCTTTGTTATATTACTCACCTAAGTTGAAAGAAGGATATAGTAGTTCGAAATATGTCCATACAAGAAGGGGAAAAAGAGAAAGAAAGAAAAATTAGTGACCGTCATAAGGAAAATCATAAAAAAATGTACATTGGAAAAACATTACAACAATTTGTCTTTAAGAGACTGTCTAACATGTTTAGGTGTAATATTCTGTACAGTTTAATTCCTCAACATATTTGTATAGCAGTTTCTGATACAGAGCTCCAAGTATCAAGCATAAAAATACAGTAGAAAGGATCAATTTCTGGGTGCTTAGGGCCACCACTAGGGGGAACCGAAAAGCTTACTGCATACATCAAACTGCCCACAAGAACTGTCGATTATAGTTAGGGTGCATTCACATTGACAACAGCTAATTGTGGCTGCCATTCTTGGGCGCAACTCATATCGTACACCACATGAACACCCTGGCCGCAGGAGACCGCACATCTGCATGTTCTATTCATAGAACATACTGCGATTTTTGCTTTTCTTAGCATCAAAATAAAAATCCCCCATTTAACGTTCACCCATTGCAATAATGGGTTATATTTTCGTGAGTTTTGTGTGTCTTGCAACAGACAAAAATTTGCATTATTTTCTCGCTTATTTTCTTCATAGTTCCACAGTTTTTACAGTCCTCTCAAGTTTACTGTTTTGGAATAACCTTTGATTCCATTATTTTTTCATAAATGCACATCCAAGTTCTTACCACCTCCTGCCGCCTCCAACTCAAAAAGATTTTGTAAATCAACTCTTTCCTTTATTTTGAGTTAACAAGAATGCTAGTGCATGCCCTCCTTATTTCCCACCTAGACTACTGCAACATCTTCCTTTGTGACCTTCCATCCAATACCAGTGCGTCCCTCCAATCCCTCCAATGTCATTACTCATCTGTTTCTCCACTCCGCCAATCCCTTCAATGACTACTCATAGCCAAGAAAATACAGACTATTCTATTCAGATTCAAAATATTACCAATGACCTACAACCTGCCCCTTCATACATCTCTATTCTAATTCCCCGACACCTCCGGACATGTAATCTCCTTCATACAACCTGTCCATCCACATATCTTTTTTCTAATCCCCTGATACCTCCCCATATGTAATCTATATACAACCCATCCCATCCATACATCTCTGATTGAATCTCTTGACACTGTGGTACCCCAGAGTTGGGTTCTCTATTACTTCTGTGATAATTACAGTGTTAAGGTACGTTTTGTATGGTAACTGATAAGTGTGAAGTGTTATAATGTTATGGTGTTCATATTCCTCATTAAATTATGTTTCCTGGTAATTTTCTCTGGCTCCTAATGAGAGTAGGTCACCTAGCAACAGTCAGAGGAGTGGATAGCCAGGTGTAGAGGGCCTGTTATTGGTAAAGTTAGGCTGAGTTAGTGTGACACCTTAAAAGGAGAGAGTGGGAGGAGATAAGAGTCTTCCGAGTACAGAGCTAAACATGAGCTAAAACATGAGAGAGGCCCGGGGAGGAACAAGAAGAAAGCCAGTGTGGTGGGAAGGAGAACATCAAAAGTGTGAGTACACAAGAGCAAGAGCTGTCTAGTATAAGAGGAAAAGGGAGAAAAGAGGAGAAAATAAGGATATCTAAGTCAGCCATACATAGTCACAGCAAGAGAAGAAACTAAGTCGGACAGAAAAAGGCACAGCCAGGGAGCAAAATTGGAAGAAAAAGCAATGAGTACAAATGCAGTTTCTTGTACCAATCCCCTAAACAAAATGCAGAAATAATTAATGCTTGCAACTGTAACTGTCTACCCTATAGTCATTTAATGTGAACTATATGCAACAAGTCAAGTTAACCCTTCATCTGCTCTTGAAGAATTAAATTTTTTTTCTTTACTTTAATACCCAACTCATGGAGTCCCTTTCCAATATCTATTCCATCTACAACATCTGCACTGAGGTACCACACTAAGCACTCCAGGCAGGACAGAGGTACACCCCTATTTCTGTTCAGTTCTCCAGTTGTAATGTTTTGTTCGGAATGGGTCCCCACCCATACACGAACTGGCGTCATGATAAAACAACATCTTACCTTGGCTGACCCTGCAGGCTGCTTGCAGTAGGCACTGCTAAATGTACCACTGTGCAGCATTTGCCAGCCTTATAGGGGACCAGCAGAGCCACCGTGATTACCATCTTATTCCTGCTGCCTCGTCCCCTCTTAGGTCTTAGTTGCCACAATACCTTCCCACGTGTAATCTCCTATATACAACCTGTCCCCACCATACATCCCTATTGTAATCCCCTGAGACTTCCCCACATGTACCACCATACATCTTTGACCTAATATCCTGATATTCCCCATACGTAATCTCCTATATATCCTGTCCCCTCCATACATCTTTGACCTAATCTCTTGGTACCTCCTAACATGTAATCTCCTACATACAATTTGCATGCACAGTTGCAGAGATGAGTCAGCCAGTGCCGACTTCCACAGATGACAGCAGGAGAATGGGGAGCCAGGTGAAAAGAATTACATTCCCAGACTTCTGGGAAGTCGGTCTACGAGCAGCATGACTTACACATGTAGAAATCATTAACATGGCTGGTGCATCGTGAGACCTCGATTTACACCATTGTAGTTAGACTATCATAACACATTAAATGCTTGCGGGTGGTGACAGGTTCATTTTAATTAAAGTATAAACAGAACTATTGTAACAGCTGTACTGCCTTCATACTATATGTGTCTTCTAGATCTTTCCTGTAGATTCCATGCTATGTGTAATCAATCTTACATTGTATTCATATGTGCATCATGATATTATACTATATCAACTCATGTCACAGAAATAGGTTATTTCAGACATTATCTGGAGTCCACAGAACTTTCTTCCTAATGTCAGCTACTGTTAAACTTGTCTCACCAGGTGCAGGCGGTCCGACTAAGCAGGAAAAAGCTTTCAAGGAGACTATAAAGCATTGAGATGAGCTATTTAGTATATGAAAAACAGCAAATACACAGAAGATTGTTCATGGTGACAAAACCAGAGAATATCTGGGACAACCTCGCAGCTGCAGATAAAGTGACCTGTGTACTGTATACAGCTGTTACCTTCATAGTATATATGAATGTGGTTAAAATAAGGATTGGAATACACTATTACTATTATTACTTACTTAGCATTGTATTATTATCATTATTATTTACACTAAATGGTTCTTTATTAGAGACCTCCTTCTAGTAACATGTTGGACCTCCTTTGGTCTTCAGAACCAAAGCAATTTATCATAGTGAAGATTGGACTAGGTGATGAAATGCTCTGCAGGAATATTGGTGCATGCGGAGTTTCAATGTTAAAGGAGTTGTACTAGAATTTCAAGCTATTGCCTATCAACAGGATAGGGAATAACTTACTGACTGGTGAGGGTCTCACCAATGAGGCCCCCATGAGGTCCTATGTCCCCTCTTCTCATCACTACAGGGATGCTTCTCCCAACTGCAGTGATGTCACAGTGAACGGAGTGTTGGCCAAGCATGCGTGGTCAGTGCTCCATTCATTTCAATGAGGCTGACAGAAATACTCAACTGCATGTTGCATTGTGCATTGAAAATGAATGGTCTCACAAGTGTGCTGACTCTCTATTTATTTTCATTGCAACTGTCTGACATAGCCAAGTGGCAATGCTCAGGTATTTCCATCAGCCCCATTGAAATGAATGGAGCACCAACCCCGCATACCCGGCCAACACTCTATTCATTCTCACTTCACTGTAGCAGAGATGCGACCCCCACAGTGACAGATAGTGATGTACATGGGTTCTCAGTTTTTGAGATTGGCAAGGGTCTCAGTGATGAGACCCCCCCCCCCCCCTTCCTGATCAGCAAGTTATTCCCTATTCTGTGGGTAGGAATATTTTGCAATTCTGGTACTATACTTTTAATATGCAAATTTGATTTAATAAAGCCTGAAGAAAAACCTTGCGTAGATTCAGAAGCTCGGATTAATATCATGTATTTTTGTTAGCCATTAAAATATCTCATATCTATGAGATTACTTGGTTTCTCTTGCTGAAAAAAAATCCAAATTTGATTTAAAAAATGGGGAAAATCTTCAATGGTAGAGTCATACATCCTCAACCTGATTGAGGCTTTCCCTTACAGGAAGCAAAAAAGTCTCAAAACTAGCTTCAATTGAAGGAGGCTGCTGTAAAGGCAAAGTGTCTCAATGGAGGAAACAGCATTTAACCCCTTTTAGGACCAGCCACTGTAAATTTACGGTGGCTGGTCCTGGACTTAGAGCACCGCCGATAGTAAAATTACGGTGGTGCTTTAAGTCTCCTGCCTCTGCAATCAGTCAAAGGCAGGAGCGGGTTATCAGCTGTTAGTGACAGCTGATAACCCGAAGCAGAAGGCAGGAGGGGTTTTTAACCCTTCCTGCCTTCTGCTTCCCCGATATACAGTGCTCAATGAGCACTGTATGGGGAAAGTGAAAGTAACATGTACTTTCACTACGGGAGTCTCAGGGGGTCATGTGACCTCCTGCGATTCCCTGCTACTGCTTTTTAGCTTCTTACCCACAATAAAACTAAAAAACGGGAAAAAAAGTCAGTGAAAAAGATATAAAAAATAGCCCTATATGTCACGGAAAAAAAAATGCAGCAAAAATAATTTTGGTAGCTAAAGGAAAAAAAAATAGAGCAGTAAAACGGCCACATGGGTAAAATCCCTAAAAAAAGTGTCTGGTGCTTAAGGTACAAAACTGCTTGGTCCTTAAGGGCTTAATGATGTCCATGTGTTCTGGACTCCAGACCATCATTGACTGTAAAGTATCTCGATAGAATTCTATTAGCCTGTCCAAACAGTTTTGATTCTCTGAAGATTGGGTTATAAAAAAAAACGACAGTAATTCCTAAACGGTTAATGCAATATTTTTTATAAACTCCTTAAATAAAGCTGAATGTCCTCACTTCTATTGCATCTTGCCGGCTTGGTTTCATACCCATCATGGTGATGTACAGAGGCAAAACTATAACAATCCTGTCACTGTTAAGAGATGTAGAATAGCCTACATGATAGTATTGGGCTAATGCCAAGGCTTAGGGTGGGTTCCTACAGGCGTGTTTTTGTGCGTACATAGTTGCGTACCTACGTGCGCACCTAGGTACAAGCAAAAACACGCGTGAACACAGCTGCATGCTTGTTGTCAATGGAGCCGCATCTGCTGCCGGCGGCTCCATTGAAAACAATGCTCTGCCGGCACCCCTGCATTCTTTTTCAGGGAAGGGCTTTACTTATAAGCCCTTCCCTGAAAAAGAAACATTTTAGTTTAAAAAAAAAAAAAAAAAGTAAAAAAAAAACAACCCTCCGGCGCTGCCATGTCCTGCGGGGATGTGTTCTGCAAAAAATTCCTTGCTGCACCTGCCACATTTGTGACAGATGCAACAGAGGAATTCTAAATCCCTGCGGGGAATAAATGATTCCCTACCGCAGCTGTCACACATGAGAGCTGCGGTGGAGGATCCTGCTGCCGGCACCCCTGAAATGTTTTTCAGGAAAGGGCTTTAAATATAAGCCCTTCCCTGAAAAAGAAAGAAAAGTCGCCGCTGAGCCCCGGCAGCCGTCAATGGCTTTTCAGGGAATGGCTTCATAAGCCCTTCCCTGAAAAGCCTTTTAAAAAAAGAGTGAAGAAAAAAATTCTATACTCACCCGCCGGGGCTCAGCCGCGGCTTCTGCAACTGTCCACGGCTCTGTAGTTCTGTACTATCAGCAGCCGGGGATTTAAAATCCCCACCTGCTGGTAGCTCTAAGTGTGATTGGCTGAGCGCTGCAGCCAATCACAATCAGAGCTACAAGCAGGTGGGGATTTTAAATCCCCAGCTGCTGATAGCTGAGAGCTACAGAGTCGGGGACAGCGGCAGAAATCGCGGCTGAGCCCCGGCAGGTGAGTATAGAACTTTTTTTTCACTCTTTTTAAAAGGCTTTTCAGGGAAGGGCTTATGAAGCCGTTCCCTGAAAAGCCATTGACAGCTGCCGGGGCTCAGCGGCGACTTCTGATGCTGTCCCCGACTCTGTAGCGCTGCTGAGCTATCAGCAGCTGGGGATTTAAAATCCCCGCCTGCTGGTAGCTCTGATTGTGATTGGCTGAACCGCTCAGCCAATGACAATTAGAACTACCAGCAGGTGGGGATTTTAAATCTCTGGCTGCTGATAGCTTCGAACTACAGAGTCAGGGACAGCGCCAGAAGTCGCCGCTGAGCCCCGGCAGCTGAAGGGAGGTAAGTATTGATTTTTTTAATACACTTTTTTGAATGGCTTTTCAGGGAAGGGCTTCATAAGCCCTTCCCTGAAAGCGGCAGATATGTTGTTCATGCCCGCGGGGGTCACGGCAGTGGCGGAGAGGTACATTTTTTTTTGTTTTAAACACAAAAACGTTTATTTTTCAGGGGAGGGCTTATATGTAAAGCTCTTCCCTGAAAAAGAATGCAGGAGTGCCGGCAGACCATTGTTTTCAATGGAGCCGCCGGCAGCAGCCGAGGCTCCATTGAAAACAATGCATGCATCCCCAATGGTGCACGCATGTCCTATCTTTGCAGGCACGCACCTGCAAAGTATGGACATGTGAATACACCATAGGAAATGCATTGTTGCTGTAAATACAAGCGTGTTTTGTGCGTGCGCACGCACAAAAATTAGCTCGTGTGACCCCACCCTTACTGTAGATTACATCTTGTTTATTGGTCCCCATCACATACAGGTACATGTGATGAGCACCCAGCTTGGTGGGGGGCAATAAATAAATTACCTGAAAACGCTGCACAATAAGTTGGCGCTCTACAAATAACCAGATTTATTTATTTTGATGTCGGTGCACGTTATGCAGCCTCTTAATGAAACATAAAACAATAAATTTAAAAAGATAGTCCAGGATTAGAAAAACATGGCTGCTCTTTCCCCAAACCAGCGCCACTCCTGCCCATACTTTATGTGTGATATTGCGCTAAGCTCCATTGAAATGAGACAAGCCAATGTCAAGGGTGCTGCATTGTTTGTAAGAAAGGAGCAATGTTTTTCAAACCCTGGGCAGACCCTTTTCATTTAGGAATCAAATTTAAGCCTATGCTACAATATACTATGTCCAATATACCAAACATTTGCAACATGTATTTTTGTCCAGAACGCATGTTGATAGTGTCGTCAGAAAATTACCTCTTCTCTAAATCCCGTTTTCATATTAAACAAGTAATGTTTTTGAATTTTTAATGTTTTTTTTTTATTTTTGATCTCAAGGTCTATATTAAAATAAATCCTATAAATCCTGCAGTTCTTACAATGACCACTAAGCCTAATAATAGTGTGACACTTCCTGTTTTGTAGGGAAGACTTTTCAGCGGCCGTCTCATTATTATCACAGACAGGCTAAGGCCTTAGGCCTTAGTCACACGGGCGTTTTGTCACGCGATTTGCGCATCGCATGACGGATGCGCATGCGCAAATCGCGTGACCGGCGCCGAAAAATCGGCCCAAAAATCGCCCGAAAATCTGCTCCTAGCCGCGTTTCAGTAGAAACGGGCCGGAGCTGTCCAGCGCATTGCATTCAATGGAGACGGCAATACAGCGGCTCCATTGAATGCAAGCGCTGCGGGCGAGTGTGGGATGAATTGTCGGGAAGGGGTTAAATATATAACCCCTTTCCTGCAATGCATCCTGAAAAGTGAAAAAATAAAAAAAATGTATGTACTTACCTGCTCCCGGCAGCTGGAGATCCCGGCGGCCGGCCTGCAGTGGGTGTGACTCAGGCTTGCCCCTGATTGGCTCAGCGCTGAGCCAATCAGAAGCAAGTCTCAGTCACACCCATTCATGAATTCATGAATGGGTGTGACTGAGATCAGCTTCTGATTGGCTCAGGCTGAGCCAATCAGGGGCAAGCCTGAGTCACACCCCCTTCAGACCCACTGCAGGACGGCCGCGGGGATCTCAGGCTGCCGGGAGCAGGTGAGTACATCCTTTTTTTTTATTTTTTCACTTTTCAGGATGCATTGCAGGAAAGGGGTTATATATTTAACCCCTTCCCGACAATTAACCCCGCGCACGCCGGCAGCCCATTGCTTTCAATGGAGCGGCTGTATTGCCGCTCCATTGAATTCAATGGGCAAACATCGTTCTTCTCTGCCACAGCTGTTCCAGCTGTGGCAGAGAAGAATGATTTGTCTTCTATATGTTCTCATTGGGGTCGGCGCTGCTGCCGCCGGCCCCATTGAGCGCATATAGAGAAGAGAACAGGAATCGCAGATCGCAGATAGGTGCGATCTGCGATTTCTGTTCTCTAATTTATCGGACGAGCGCATAAAAAGCGCTCATGTGTCCGATACCATTGCAAAGCAATGGTTTTATAAAATCGCCGGACGCATGCGCATGCGCAAATCGCGGCAATAAACGCCCGTGTGACTGAGCCCTTACACTGATATGTGACATCTATGTATAGATAATACAGGATCCATCATTCACAATAGGTGATTTCACAGCTCACCTCCTTCCCCTCCCTGTACATTGACCACTGAGCCTAGTAATAATCTGACACTTCCTATTCTGTGGAGAAATCTTTTCAGCAGTCATCTCATTATCATCACAGGCAGGATTACACTGATAGATTACACCTATATAGGAGTAGATAACGCAGGATCCGCCATTCACAATAGGTGATGTCACAGCTCACCTCCTCCCCTCAGCCTGAACAGCTCAGCTTTCACTTTCCCTACATTGGTCACAGAGTATTCCCACATCACTCTTCCATAAAAGCCAATGAGCTCCCTCTTGTCCAATGTGTCTATAGCCCACGAGGCTGCTGTAAAGCACATTTCTAAATACTGCTAATTGCAGCTCAGGCAAGATGATGCCTCCCCAATAGACGCGTACAAACAATACAATAGGAATAAAACTATAATCAGAAATTAAAAACAGATTTAAAATAATGGAAAATGTTTCACTATCTGGTTTTAGTAAAAATACAAGTGATAATGTACATCCCCTTTAAGTACTTGTAAGAGTGAGATGCTAATAGTCGGGGTACGACGTGTTCTGAGCGACAGCTCCTTTCTCCCTTTGCCTTCATTGGTATAGTTTTTTTTTTCTTCCCGTCTTAATTCTGCGGCAAAGAGACCGCGCTTCAGCAGCCGAGAGACAAGTAGGAAGCGTTCAATAAATACCAGATACCAATGTGTAAAGCAAACAAATGTGCTGAGACAGACAGTATAACACAAGAAACAGACTGATGCATTTATCCCTCGCTAATTAACTGGCATTGGATAGCAGTAATTAAGTTTGATTATTTCGGCCATCTTTAAATTATGATTTATGACCGCTGGAGTATTGCAGATGTAATTCAATGAGAACATATCATGAAAGCTGACACGGAGAATTCATCGGATACCAGACACCGCCGTTTATTAGCCAGCGCATTCGGAAAACTTGACACATCAATCCTCATTGTTCCGGCCCTACCACCGTTAGGCTTAATGGAACCTAATGGAATTTGTACTTGTAAAAACGTTACATGAGGCCCTACAAGACTAAAAAGGCAATATTGGCATCCGGGGGGGGGGGGGGGGGGGGCTGTTTTGAGTTTTGCCAAGACTTTTAAACTGAATGACGTGAATCAGAAATATGGTATTATTATATAATTGCTGCATAAAAAGTGTCACAGACATTAATGGTGCCTCTAGGCTACTTCATTAACCATTGTGCAAGGAGACAATAGCACATCTTCTTTATGTATCCAGTGTACAACATCAATAACCAGTCCCGTCAATCAGTGATAACAATATATACAAGAGGCATCTAAAAGAAACAAGTTGTTCGGTTTTTCGCCTATTTTGTGAAGCCTGATTCATACGAACAACGTGCTGCTGTGAAATGTTTCCTTTTCCACTGCTCAATGTACTCATAAAAAAAGTCACATGGAGCCAGATCGGATGAATACAGAGGGTGTCATACCGTTTTTCATCAAAAATTGCGTAACACTCAGCACAGTGTGCACAGGTGCGTTGTCATGATAAAAGAATCAGTCACGGTTTGCTCGCACAGCGCAGAGTGTTAAGTGATTTGTGATGAAAAATGTCATGACACCCTTGCCTCTCCTCCCAATTCACCTGATCTCGCTTCATGCAACTTTTTTTTATGAGTGCTTTAAGCAGTGGAAAAAGGAAACAAAATTTCACAGGTACACAGATATCGTACGGATCGGCCAACACAAAACAGGCGAAGAACTGAGCAACTCGTAGAAAAAAAATCACTGCAGCCAAACATGACCTTCCCCAACAACGATGGCCAGTATACCGCCTCAGAAGGGTTCAACAGACGTTCAACTAGCAACAGAGAATGTACTAGTAATGCTCCACCCTACCGGAAGAAGATTCCTGTTTTTTGGGTACCCCTCATATATTGAAAATTGGAAGGCCACATTTCAGGTGTACAGTATATGTTCCTACAGTAATGTTTCACTTAATTTAACGCTTTGCAATCCAATTTTGGATTCAGGGTTTCCTAGGGGGCTTTCTCTTTCTGCCATCATATAATGGCGCCATCTGCTGACTAGAGCCAGTACTGCGGTATGGGACATGCTGGAGAGGCCCCTGAAAACAGAGCGGCCAGTAATATATACAGTAAGAATACCCTGCCGGACATCTTTCGACATCGGAGCTGTACAGCCTTCAATCAGAATGTCTTCAGATGTCAGACGGTGGATTGGAAAGGATTAAAGCATACCCATGCTTTCTAAAATATATCATATTCTATCCACCCTCTCATTTGCTGCTCTTTGCACCCTGTTTCATGTCTGTAAGTTCTGATTTTCAGGTGGTCTTCCCCATATTTCTGCTGTTCTGCTGTTTGTAATCCAATTTCAGGAAGGGTGCATGTAGCAAGCCTAGCATTCTGACAGTAGTTCACTGTACTGACTATCTGGCTCTGACTTCTCATTATGCATTGCACTGTCTGTGATCCAATCAGCAGGAGGGCAGCATCTTTATACCTGCACCTCTGCCTTCTCAGGACGATTCAGGCATTCTGGCCAAATGATGAGTAAACCCAATATAAAGTGTGTATACGCACACACGCACAGACAAGCACATACCCAGGAGCAGCAGAGACTGGAGATTGTTATCACAGTGTCTGCAGATCTGTCATCCTGAAGTCTCTGAGTACACTGGAGCACCTCTGTCAAGATAGCCCCTCCCCTGTTGCTAAGGAAATGTCCCTCCGTCGTTGTCACTGCAAAAGCTCTGAACCTAACAACAGGAAGTGGACTGCAAAGAAGCTAGAAGAGAAACCCCAAGTGGCAGCCACTTCATACAGAATTTACAATGGTAAAGCAACTACATTTTTAATGCAACTACAGATAGATCTGTAGTGACCCAGTACTTCATGCTGGTCCCCTCCATAAATGTCATACATGTATGTCATACATTATGTTGATGCACTGTGCCAAGCTGTCTTATCATTTTGTTGCTATTTAGGAGGTCCAGGTACATGGGGGCACCTTCAGCCCTGATGTGCTGAAGCATGGAAGAGGAGGAGAGATTTCCCGCATTGTGAGTTCTAATCTGTGTTTATTCAACGCCAGTGCAGAGGTACTATCTCTTCTGTTTTTCCCTACACGGCCGTTTGAAGTCTGGATCATCGCGTAGAGGTACGCCCTTTAGTTGTCACACCCAAGAAGCTCCAAGGCTGGGTCGAGGTACTGCAAGATAATAATCTCTGTTCATACATGTGCGTCTTTAAGTCTAGAAGAGCCGTGTGGAAGTACTGCAAGTTAATATTTCCTGAAGTCTGTTCATCTACCTGCACTGCAAAGTCTTTTATGGAACTGGCTTCTATTGTTTCACTTATTTTTAGTCAAGTAAAGTTAATACCAAGCTCTGACCATTTCCAGAGACCCGTGGTACTCAAAGACTGTCTGCGGCTGCATTTCTTATCCACCGTGGGTCATACCGGCATATGCAGGAACAGTGGCGTCACTCGTGACAATTACCCCCCTGTTATCCAGCTGGTTGGCATTCCCTATCCTAGGGGTATCCGAAGTGGACTGCAGTGTTACTCTAGCCTTGACTGCGTGTGTCCCTCTGGGATGGTGCATGGTAAGTGCCACCGTGGCAAGTCAGCACTCTACTATCCCAGCTCCCCACGTATGTCAGGTGTCGGGGTCTCCCTATGGGACGCTGCAGATCAGCATCACCAAAGAACATTATGGTGATGCTGATCTATGTTAGATTAACTATGATGAGTCTGGGGTCTTGCAATCATTACACAAACATTAACCTTTTAGTGGCCAAGCTTTTTTTCATTTTTCTATTTTCGTTTTTTCCTCCCTCCTTTTAAAAAATCCTAACTCCTTTATTTATCCATCTACGTAGCCGTATGAGGGCTTCTTTTTTGTGGGATGAGTTGTATTTTTCAATGGTACTACTTAATATACCATATAATGTGCTGAAAAACTTTTAAAAAATTGTAATTGGAGACAAATGGAAATAAAATGAATTCCACCATCTTTGGGTGCGTCTTGTATCTACGGCAAACAAACTGCAACAGAAATGACATGATAACTTTATTCTATTGGTCAGTATAATTACTATGATACCTCAACTTATAGTGTTTTTTTTTTTTTTGCTGCACTACTTGTATTTTTTTTTAATACATTTTTTTCTTCCACCATCTTCTGCGTAATAACTTTTTTATTTTTCCGTCAACATAATTGTGCAAGGGCTCATTTTTTGAGGGACGTCCGTTGCTATCATTCTGGAGTACGTCCGACTTTTTGATCGCTTTTTATTGCATTTCTTCTTGGACACAGCGTGAACAAAAAGTGCATTTCAAGCATTCTTTTTTTTTTTTTTTTAAACGTTCATCGTGCAGGGTAAATAACATGTTACTTTTACGGACACAGCAATACCAAACATGTATTTTTGTTTTATTATTTAGATTCTTTTATTATAAATATGGCGAAAATAATTAGTAAAGCTTTATTGCTCTTATAATTACTTTTTTTTTTAGAGGAGACAAGAACTTGCAATGCTTTGATCTCTCCTGCAGTATAATGCAATGCCATAGCTTTACATTATACTGCGATTAGGCAGGCAGTCTATCAAGCCACCCCACTGCTCCCTGCGATCTCAGCACGGGGGGCTGCACGGGACCCCAAACCATCCTTTGTGGGATTTAAATGCCGCTGTCAGAAATGACAACGGCATTTAAAGGGTTAACAGCTTCCATGAACTGCATGGCTCATCAGAGCTGTTGCCGCCGGGTTTCAGCTGTTAGAAACAGCCAGCGCCCGCGGTGTATGGATGGAGATCGACGCATGATCTCTCTTCATACATAGACCACTGATATAGGCCATTAAAAGGCATATCAGCAGTCACTAAGGGGTAAAAATATGGCCTCAGTGCATTCATCTGATTGGGGTCTTAATCCTGTAAAAAACCTTACTTCAAAGCTTTAATTACTGAGAATTTGAGAATAAATGGCAGATTTTCAGATCCGTGGTGTTCCTGTCATGTTATGGATTTGCCATTGATTTCTACTGCAGATTTCAGCCTTTGTAATGCAAAGGGGGAAACTTACAGCAGATCTACATATAAAGTAATGGGTACTTTTCTGCACCTTCTGAGGTCACTCTCAGGCTACTCCAAGGGCTTATTCACACGTCCGTATATCAGCTGGTTTTTTCACGCCCCGGCCGATATACGGTGTCCCTTTCTGCAGGGGGAGGAGGCAGGCCGGGTACAGTGCACTAAGCTCCCACCCCCTCTCCGCCCCTCGCCACTATTTGCAATGGGAGGGGGAGGAACTTAGCTCCGTCCCTGCCCCTCCCATTGCAAACAGTGGCGAGGGGCAGAGGGGGTGTGAGCTCAGTGCACTGCTCCTAGCCCAGCCCACCTCCTCCCCCTGCAAAAAGGGACACCGTATATCGGCCGGGCGTAAAAACCCAGCCAATACACGGACATGTAAATAAGCCCTAAGGTGAACACTTGCATTTACATCCATGTTATGTCCGCAAAAACGGAACGTGTGCGGTTTCACATGGCTTCCGTCTTAATTTTTTTGCTTTTCCCAACAACGACATTAAACTGACTCAAGCCCAACTATTGTGTCTAAAACACATAATAAATGTGCTACAAGGCAAGTCATCAGTTTTTTTGTGCAATTTGTGCCAGGAAACTGGTGCATTTTCAGTATCACATCTGCCCCATTGGGTGGGTTACTTTAACACAAGAGCTGTATATAAGCTTTTTTTGACTCAAGTTCCTATTAAAATCATCGTAACCCCCTACAGATTACGCCGGGTTGTATTCATTGTACAGGAAAGGGGCATTACAGTTTTAGGGCTCTTTCACATGGGCATCGTTTTGACGCAGAGTAGGTGTGTCAAAAAATTGCATCTAAAAGAACCCATGGTTTTCTACGGGTTCTTTCAGATGAACGATATTTTGACGTTCTCTCTCCGTCAAAAGAAAGTCACACTGCAAAAAACAATAACAATAACCTTGGGTGCAGCACTCCAAAAATTATTCGAATAATTAAAAGACAGCTAGATGTAAATTTCTCCTTTAATTAAAGCCCTTAACGACACAGGACATACAATTATGTCCTGCATGTTCAGGGTTTGTTTGGAGGGGGATCACGGTTTCTCCCCACCCTATACAATGCAGGTGCCAGCTGTTTCTTACAGTTGATACCCTCTCGCATCAGTTTGATATATGTCAGGAGAACGAGCCGTGATGATACAGCCTCTGATTGACTGCAGCAGTGACTTGATCTTGTGTGGCTGCAGGACTGGATCCCGGTGGCCACGGAAGGGTAAGTATATATCTGTTCATTATTTTCATACAAGCAGAACTACTGAAGCAGAATTGTCCAGTAACTGGACAAGGACTTTAAGGTTACAATTAGTCATGTTACTAAAGGGTTAAAAATGCTCTTAAAGGGGTTCTGTCACTAAAAAAAGAAAAATGCTCTACTTATCTATTCCTCCCCCATCAATCTACTTACCAGATCTTCACCTCCCTTAACTTCTCCTGTCTCCTGCAGTCCAGGGCTGACTTCACCTCCACTTGCCTGATTCTGCTCCTTCCTGTGAGGTTACGTACATTAGGTTGGCAGCCTGCCAATGTACGTTATGTCACAGCTCACAGGCAGCAGGGAGACTGCCCATCTTCTTCAGAGATTGCTCATGCAAGCTGTCTCTCAAATAGATTACAATTCCTTCCTAGGCAGTGAAGCTACAGCACAGGGATGTGACCTCCACTGACCCAGCAGGAAGGAGTTTGTGATGAGGAGCCTTCATAACAAGCTGGGCCCAGCCTGCAGTGAGCTGATCTGGGGCACTAGAGAAGCTCAACCAGGAGAAGATGTGATAAGGAGACAGACAGGGAAGGAATAGGTAAGTTTAGATAGTTTTTTTTTTAATGACAAAACCCCTTTAAGTCAACTGAATTCTGCACTAAATATATTCCCATAAGACTTAAGGGGGTTGTCAGGTTGTAGTAAAATAATAAACTGAGCTGTACTTACCTCTCTGCCACCACCGGGATCCAGAGATTCAGCCCACTGTGGTCCCGGTGATTGTTGTGACAGATGATGTCACAGAAAGCCAAGTAACCGCTGCAGACAATCAGAGGTTGAAGCATCACAATCCCAAACTCCTGGCATCATGGTGCTCAGGATGTGAGTGTCAATGTCAGGAGAACAAGCAGGGATGCTGCAGAGATCACCGGACTTCTGGTGATAGCTGCTGCCCCAACAAATACTGAGACCACAGTGGTACTGCAGTGCTGGATCCCAGCGGTGGCAGAGGGGTAAGTATAGCTCAGTTTATCATTTTACTACTATTTAAGGACTGCTTAAATTCAAAATCTACAGCAAAAGCCACATTTTCAAGAGGGTTTTTAATATTGTAAATTCCCTATCATTGTTATAAAGACTTGTATAAAGAGCCTGACATTGATATGTAGGAATGCTGCCTTCCAATAGGTGGTGCTGCAGAGGTATTGTTCCATCTTCCTTATTTCCAATTTTAAAGTGACTATTAGGGGTTAAAATGAGCCAAGTCTAGGTAATCTGTGAACAGAAAACAAACCATGAAAGAACGAATTTCTAAAAATAATCTAAAATTCACAGAGGCGTAGAAATGGAATCACTGGGATGAAACAGATGTATATTGATAAATGACTGATACGGCGGGATACAGCCAACACATATATTTTTATACACGGCAATTTTCCACTGAGACGATAAAAAAAATAAATGATTTGTAAGAGTTTGGTGAAGTTTAATTTAGCTTCCATCGGCCGAAGCTTATGACAAGTGCAATTAAGCATCAGTCTTGACATACAGTAACATAAGCCCAGGCCAAAAGCAATTATAAAAAGTCTAATTATTCTGCCTTCTTGTTAAGATCATTCCTTAGTCCTGTGAAACTGACAGTTTTAAGAATTGTGATTTAAATGCCTTAAAGATAATCTGAGCGCAGATTTTGTGGCATTAATCTTTTCCACTCAGAGGTGAAGCATTGATTTATACTGATAGATATGTAGAACAAAAACGTTTAGGTTTTGCAAATTCAATTGGAGCTGTGCTTGCAGTACAAAACCAGGCCACTGTAGTACAGACAGTGCTATCTGCTTCCAGTGCTGTCTGCATTGGCCTAGGGATCTGCTGATTGGTGGGATCCTGAGGACAGGTCATCAAAAGTAAAAGCCTCGAAAATATCTCTAAGTACATTTCCTACTACAAAAGGTTAAAGGGGTTGTGCAGTTAAAAAACTGATTTTTAAAATTAGATCCAAAATAAACTGATTTTTAAAATTAGATCCAAATGGTTGAAAACATTAAAACAAAGGGTACGAACCTGTCCTCAGCCCCACCACTGTGGCCACATGATTCTGTCATGTCTGTTGACAGTGGAAGTCAGGTAACTACTGCCTGCCAATCAGAGGCATCACCATTCAGAACTCCTGGCAGGACATGATGAAAGGAGAACCATCAGTGGCACTGCAAGCTTTGATTGACAGGCAGCTGTCATCTGATTTCTGCTGTCAATAAATATTGGCAGAGTCATGTGGCCATCGGATCCGAGGCCCTTTGTTTTATTATTTTCAGTCATTTGAACCAAATTTTAAAAATTAGTTTTTGACCAAACAGCCCTTAGAGGAATAACACTAGGACCTGCACGGAATACCTGAACAAACAACCAGGAGTGTCACTAAAGCAACCGTTATATTCTTCTTTGGACTGCACCACCCCACATGGACTGGAGTGGTGTTGCGCTTAGAAAATGCTGAAGCAGCTGTAACCATTTAGACTCCTGTGATTGTTAACAGAAGGCCATTACACATTATGATACATGAACCCCTTTATTACTGAGGGTGCTGTACTGTAGCTTTTTCAAATATGACTGTTCTAACTAAATAATATCATTATGGACCACAAAATGCCCCATTGCTTCAAATAATCAATATGTGCTCTAAGGGTTTATAAAAGTAATGAGAAAATCTCTAAAAATGTGGTTGTCCATTGATTCTTCCCACTGTGAGTCACCATGATTTGCTGCGAAACTAGAATTTGGGATAGATTTGATAATCACAACCAAAAATATCAATGACAGCCAACAGGAACTTGATGCCTCATACTTAAAGGGGTTGTCTCAGGGCAGACGCTGATGATCTATTCTTAGGATATCACCAACATCTTATCAGTGATTGATCCTCGCTGATTGTTACAATAAAGAGAAAAGTATATACTGTGCAATTACAGTCATTTTAACACATTACTGTAAGGCCTCCCTCACACATACGTTCGGCAAAGCGCTGTGATTTCAATCGGGGTCGCACTAAAGTTGCATGAAAGTCACATTGGTGACTGTAGTCTAAAATGAAGGCAGCAAATAATAGTAGCCATACTTGATTTCACATAGCAGCCAATCGAATAACAGCTTTTATTCTGTAACCTATTCTAGGAAAACACGCATGGTAAATTTTTGCTTCCATCAGTAATTATTCTCCCTTTTCGTCCTTTACATAATAAAAAAAACGCTTCTTATGCCCCCATGAGTGTTAATGTTCCCCTTTTCTGCCCCCATCAGCAAAAATACCCTATTAGTAAACATTCTTTGGAATGAAACAATATCTTTAACTCTTATTACCCCCCCCTTATTTATGCTGCATTATTAACGCTATTAAAAAAAAACACACACACAGCAGCAGTATTGATGTTTTTCTATCCGCGCTACAAAAAAAATCAAAAGTTATACGTTATATGTACCCAAAAATGGTGCCAATAAAAGCTGCAACTCAACACGCAAAAAACAAGCCCTCATGTGGCCACGTCGATGGAAACATAAAAAAGTTTGGGCTAAAGTGGAGAAGATAATCCCCCAAAAATCATCACGTGCTTAGCTCCAAAACATACCATGTCACTAAGGGGTTGTGGAGTTACTTTGTAAACCAGACAGCTACTGGAGTGTCATTGTAACAAATTTGGTGACTTGTAAAAATCTTATGTCATAAATGTCGATAAAGTGTGGCCAAACAGCAAGTCACACCCCCTTTTTAAGACCCTTGAATAGTGGCGTGAAAAATAAAGCACCTGTTCTCTTTGCTGCAAATCAATACTAAATTCGTCTGGTTGATTGGTGCCAAAAAATGAGTAACTTATGCCTAAATTCTAGGGCAACATCAGTAAGAAATGTGCACCCTTGTTATTTTTTTATAGCTTTCCCCATTTAGTGACTGCATTCTCAGGGAGTCAGCAGTGGGGACTGCCTTAAGACTGGGGCTAGCTGCTGCTTTGGATACCAAAACGATAGTTATGTAAGGGGCAACCCTAAAGGTTTAAAATGAAGCCATGGAAATGAACTGTGATATTCACTAAAATTTGCACCAAATTTTGGCACATTGGGACTAAGCATGGTCAGTAGGAGGTGCTGCTTTAACTGGGCCTGACGGAATTTAGGAGCTGCTGACTGTTAGGGGAAGCTGCTGGAACTGCTAATAAAGGACAGTAAACAAAGACTGTAGGACACATGCAAATTGACAAGGGTTTATGAAAACCATAGTGAAGAAACGCTTCTGACCCAAGAGAAGGGAACTCCCACATAACATCTTGTAAGTGAGGCTAGCCTCAATCTGACAATACAAAGCCAATACAGACATCACCCTAAGTCAGACATGAACCTATAACCCAAATGCTACAATGTTATAAGGTGTGGTGGCTCATTTCATAGCACTGCTGCCTTGTGGTGTGGAAATTGTAAGTTAAAATCTTATTGAGGGTGATGGCCATGTGGAGTTTCTTAACATTGATGTTGCCTTTGATGAGATTTGACCCTTGGAGCCTAACATATCGAGGTGAGGGTGCTAACTGCTGAGCCATATTTATTGGATAGGCACCACCATGTTGTCTTAAAGACTGAAACACAGATGTAAGCAGAAATCTTACAAATTAGAGATGAGCGAGCATGCTTATCCGAGCTTGATGCTCGTTCGAGCATTAGCATACTTGAAAGTACTCGTTACTCGAGCGAGCACCACGCGGTGCTCTGGTGCTTGAGAAAATTTCACCCTCTCTTCCCCACATGTTTATTTTTTGCTAAAGTGTATGCAAAATAGTATTTTGCATACACTTTTGCAAAAAAAACTGTGTAAAATGAGTACAGGATTGTTATATAGTGCGGATGGACAGGACACACACTAAATTGTTTTCAATGGAGCCATGGCTGCTGCCAGCGGCTCCATTGAAAACAATGGTCTGCCAGCACCCCTTAATTGTCTTTCATGGAATAGCTTTACATATAAGCCCTTCCCTGAAAAATAATAATTTTAGTGTAAAAAAAAAAAAAGAACAGAAGAAAAAAACTTACCTCTTCGCCACTGCCATGTCCCCCGTGGGGATGCAGAACATATCTTCCGCATGCGTTAGATGTTTCCTTCATCCCCGCTAGTAAAAAAGAATTCCCTGCTGCTGCAACTGCCACATCTGTGACAGATGCAGTAGAGGGATTCTTCAATTCCCTACCGCAGTTGTCACACATGACAGCTGCAGTAGAGGATCGTGCTGCTGGCTCCCTGTCATTGTTTTTCAGGGAAGGGCTTTAAATATAAGCCCTTCCCTGAAAAAACAGTAAAAGTAGTGTAAAAAACAAAAAAAATGCATACTCACCTCCCTTCAGCTGCCAGGGCTCAGCCGTGTCTTCTCCCTGCCTGCTGAAAGAGCTGATTGTGACACGAACCAAAAAAAACTTGGGACCCGGCGTCCCACATACAAAAATGCTCGAGTCTCCCATTGTAGTCAATGGGGTTCGTTACTCGAGTAGAGCTCTCGAATTTTACGAAAAGCTCGGCTCAAATAACACGGACCCGAGCATTTGGGTGCTCGCTCATCTCTACTAACAATATACAAAAAAAATGCAAAACAGCAAAAACAAAATAAATTACAAAGTATAACAAAGTAACATAGAGAGGAAAAAAATAGCAAAATTGGTTAATGTCTTGTGCAAAAGGCTGATTACGGGGCTTTAACCACTACAGCTCCATAAGAATAAAGGATAATTGTGCTTGTTCTGTGAAGGGTTCTTTAACGCTATTTTGAACATTTGCCAGCAAGGCTTTTTGTATCCTGCTTGCTATTCATGATGCATATAGCGTGCCAAGCATTTTAAAGTATGATTGACTTTTACACATTAGAACAAAAGTTCTGTATGAGATTTTAATTGGAAATCTTTCCTGTGTGACATTTTAGAATCTTCCACTTCAAAATCTGGTTGGTACAAAGTACCGAAAAGTCAATGTGTGACTCATATAAAGACTGCGAAGCCGATATCCCTTTTTCTTTAAAGAAATTCACTTGGTAACTTCAGGTAGCTGAGGCATTGTACACTGATATTAATATTAACGCGGCGTTTTCTTCCTCTTGTGAAGTATGCTATAGTATGAGAACGGAGTGAAAGGCTTTCGCGGAGAGCAATGAATATCGCTAAAGGTCATTTGCAAATGAACAAAAGAACATTAAGATTCTGTAAAAATGCTGTTACATCCTCTTTTCCGAAAGTTCTGTTTGTCTATTTGTTAAAGTGCACCTATTCTTACTCCAAGAACATTAAAGCCATAACATTAAAACTAGTGAAAAAAGCGTCAGCGCGCTTGTGCAAAAAGTGGACCATTCAATCTTCTCCTCACTACAAGGGGTACAGTTAGCCTGCAGTGTGGAGAATAGTAGACATGGGACCCCGGTTCCCTGAATCAGTGGGGGTGTCCGTGGTGAGACCTCCTCCTTGGTGCATTCCCTTTAAGTCCTGTAAGGTGTGAGGTGCCGCCTCCTTGGATAGGAGTTGTTTTTCCAGCACATCCCACAGATGCTCTTTCTGATTGAGACCTGAGGAACATAGAGGCCAAGTAATCACCTTAAACATTTTTTTAAGATCCTCATCAATTCCTGAACAATTTTTGCAGTCTGGCCGGTCCCATTACCCTGCCGAAAAAGGCTGCTGACATTAGGGAATCCTGCTGCCATGAAGGAGGGTACTTGTCTGTACAATTATTAGGTAAGTGGTATGCCAGAACCCAGTGGTTCCCAGCAGAACATTGTCCGGAGCTTCACACTGTCTCAACTGGCTTGTCTTTTGTCTATAGTGCATCCCGGTGCCAGCTCTGACCCAGGTAAGTAATGCACATGCACCAGGCCATAGAGAAGATGTAAAAGAAAAGTGTGTCTTATCAGATCAGGTACCCTTCTTTCATTGCTCTATGGTTCAGTTTTGATGGTCATGTGTCTTTTGTAGACACTTTTAGTGGTGGTCAGAGGACAGCATTGGCACTATGACCAGTCTGCAGCTATGTAGTCTTATATGCAACAAGCTGTAATGTCCTATGGGATCTGATACCTTTCTATTTTAGTCAGTAGTAGCTTTTTCAGAACTTTGAACCTGAGAAGCTCTTGTGTGTGATTAAACCAGATGCTAGCCTTTGCTGTCAATGTCTCTTAAGGAGCCTTGTGTGCCCTTGAGTATGTCTCCGGTTTACCAGTCCTTTTCTGGACCAATTTTGATAGGTACTAACCAACCAGCACATACTGGTTACACTCCCACAAGACCTGCCATTTTAGCCATGCCATAACAAACTTGTCTAACCATCACAATTTAGGACATCAAAGCCACACTGATCCTT